>NC_068372.1:29395091-29495091 GCF_023724105.1 Carassius gibelio
ATAATGCTGTGACTTTTAAAATAATGGTTTGATCTTTGACATCATATGTAAACGTTTCTCTCACAGTCTTTCATTTATATCGGCCTCATCAAGCTCAATAACTCAACTCTATTAGGAGAATAAAAGTCACACGGATCAGTTTCTCTAACGCTTAAACCTTCCTCGTCTCCACAGATTAACGTCCTCATTAATTATTCAGCATGATCAGCACACATTCGTTGCATCCTAAATCACCATCTATAGGGTCTCCTGACTCTAGTTGATTCAACTGATGTTTTGTTAACCCTTTTCCTGCATGAGGCACTAACGGAGGATTCAGGAGGAGACGGATGTGCTTCCTGCATCAGATTTGTGACACTTAGGGAAGAGTTTGTGCTGGTGCAGGGATGATTATCACCTTGCATGGTTATGCTGGAGGGTTCGGGGAACAGCGGGATGAGGAGGAGGTACAGGAGGTAGATGAAGGACAGTCCATTGTACCTGAACAGACATGCTGCGGAGAGAAGATATCAACATGTTAGAGGAATCTAGAGTTAAAAACAAAACAATAAAGTTGTTGCACTCCATCTCTCTTTTTGAAAAACATAACATCTGAAATAATGCTCACATGGATGAAAATATGGTCAATAAGTAACAGTTATGTTACCATAATATGACACTTTGTAAAAAAAAAAAGTATAATAATTATTATTATTTACATTATATTGTATATATTATATTATTGTAAATGGATGAATTGTTGAATAAATATAGAAATAAATAAGTATTTATTGTATATTATGTATACTATGTTAATTAATGTGTATTATTTATATTATATTATTTGTAATTAAATATAGAAATAAATAAGTATTTACAATATATTATGAGTATGATGTTAATTAATGTGTATTATTT
Organism: Carassius gibelio; assembly: GCF_023724105.1. NCBI lineage: Eukaryota > Metazoa > Chordata > Actinopteri > Cypriniformes > Cyprinidae > Carassius > Carassius gibelio. The sequence goes on from NC_068372.1 coordinate 29,395,989, forward strand.
ATATTATATTATTTGTAATTAAATTAATACATTTTATATATATTATTTATAGGTGAATGCATGAATAAATGGATGAAAATTTACATTAATATTATATGCAAATTAATGAAAAAATAAATATTATTTACATTATGAATGAGTGAGTGAGGGAACATTTTCGGTCTTACCGATTACACACCATCTCAGGACAAAATGCTAAACTTTTTCTGAAATGTTTAAGTTGAAATTGAAACATTAGGCTACCTAAAGAAACTTCATAAAGAGAAATTTGGTTAAATATTGTATTTTTAACAACACTTTGACATTTATGGGTCCATTTCTTTTCTAATTCGTCACATACAGCACTGCACTCCACATACAAATCCATCTAATCAGATCTTTTCCTTTTAACACGATGCTTCTGTCATGCATGGTTAACTTGAGATGATAATAAAATGCGGCTACATCAGATTCACTGATTCCTTGACAAACACATCAGTAACATCTTTCTTTTCCACAGTTTCTGGGAAACTGAAAGTCTTTTCAGAAGCGCTCAGACTGACAGCAGGTCAAAAACACTTTACATCAAACCACAGATGCTTAGGACATTAGCAATAAATTCAACTCAGTGTTGTTATAGTTAACTAAAACCATAAAAAAACTTTCATACTTAAAATTAAATTAACTTTAACTAAAGATAATTATTTTAAAAAGGACACATATATCATATTTTGCTTTCAACATTTCTCATAATTTTTATTTAACTTGATGTAATAATAATAATTCACTTGCATTACGTAAAGTAAACTTATTTTTATTGTAATTAAACTTGCTGTACTGAAATATCTCAAACTGAAAAAAGAAAAAAATATACAGACATTTAAGCAGATGACCTTTGATGATCTTAGCAGATGACCTTTGCTCAGTACTACTTCAACCAAAAATAAAATAAAATCATCAAATATTTAAGGTGTTTACAATAATGGGCAGCCAATTCTATTCTCCTCTGATGCCGCATTATTAATTCATGCCGTTAAAACAACTTTCCACCGATTAATGGAGATGCTCCACGGCTTAGAAATTGTATTTGTAGGAAAAAAGACAAAAAGGACTGTCAAGAGATACATTACAATCCTATAGAGGGGATCTTATCTACCTATAGAAGGAACACTACTGAGAGCCAGACAGTGTGTGTGTGTGTGTGTGTGTTAAGTATATAGAAATTTGAATATGGATTAATTGTGGGTAACCACAGATCCGATTAAGACCCTTAAACAGAGACTGTAAAGCTTCTAGATATATTTCATGATGGTAAAAGCGACTGAAAGTACCAACAGTATAAAAAAAAAAACACTAAATGTCCCAGGGTTATTATAATAGCTTATAAATCTTTAACTAATAATAATAATAATAATAATAATAAAGCTGATTTTATCCCAGCTAGTTTCAATATTTCTCAATTTCATTTAAATTGTAAAAATAAAAAAATTGTCAAAGTCACAACAAATAAACCATAAAAACCATAACCATAAAAAGCATCACTCAAAATAAAATGCATTTATTTATTTCTGACTTGGCAACCTTTCTCATTTTCATTTTCATTTAACTTAATGTACTAAAATAACTAAAAATTTTAAACAAAAAACTATATATATATATATACACACACACACACACACAATTTTTTTGTAGCAGTTCTTTTGTACAGTATGTTGGTAATACTTCCACAAATTAAGAAAACTGTGAATCTTATCCTCGAAAATAGCATTTTTATCAAAATAAAAATTAAAATACAATTTCTGAACCTAAAACAATGCCTTTTAAACTGTGTTTCATGAATTTTGTGTTTAATTTAGTTTTTAGTTTTTTATTTGACAAAAAATCCTCATATGTTGTTGAAAGTATATGTTTTGTCGCAAGAATTAATAAATAAATAACACTAGAATATATAATATATTTTCAAGATAATATATTATTTAAGAACTTTCTAAAAAAAACACAATGGGAAGAAAATACTATTTCAGTTTTTCTACTTCGAAATTTCACATTGAATTCAGTGTTTTCCTTGCACACTTTTCTTGTACATGAGCGCAAAAGCAGCATTTTTAACACTTAGCTACTTTGTAAATCTGTAACGCAGTAGGCTACTACAAGAAGTAGGCTACTATAATTTAGAAAAGTTATTTGAACCCAGAATTCAAACACTAATCAAATATATGTGATTTGTACGTTTGAAAACGTAAAAAGATCAAATATACAATGATGATGCTCAAAGCGCACTTCTACAAATACAAACTATTCTATTTTTTCATAAAATGACAGTTTATATGAATTTCTGTCTTTGTAAAATATTTTTCATCTACATTCTACTTAAACTCAAACAGTATCTGACAGATCAAGAGCGCGTGATCATCCGCACCTGCCGCGTAATGGAGGACCCGCGCATCTCCACATTGACCCCTAAATCCTCAACAGGAGCGAAGGCTGGAAACGAGTGTCGATGGAGACTCTTACCTGCAGCCAGACACACTGGCAACAGCACTCTGAAGATCAGGCCACACACCACCTCAGTAGCCATGGCTCTCAGATGAGAAGGACACAGTTCAGCGTCCAGCGGACAGATGTCCTGAGCTCGGCACGGGACGGCATCCTTCGAGCACCTTTACACCGGATCCTCCATGCGTCCTGCACCAAAACTTCCAGTTAAGGACTCCCTTTGTTTAAAACAAGTTCTTTTTTGTGTGTCTCGAGTGGGTGAAAGTGTTTGATCTAACTCATGATGATATGGAGATGTGCTGCTCGTTTGCGCAAAGTCCTGGTTTTCTCCTGCGCCAGAGCGCGCGCGGGACGCGTCCGTGGAACAGCGTAAATCCTGGAAATTTTTCAAAATCTCTTCGTATCCTGTGGAACCAGAGCACCTAGGATAAATAAACTGTCCTTTGATCACCTAAAGTCACTTATGTCGAAGGTTTCCTCTGTTCCATCTCTCTGAAAGCATTCCGGCCAATGACAAACCCCCGTTCGTGAGTGATGTAGCGCGGATCCAATCAGCGGCCGAGGGGGGCGGGGCCTGCGAACCCTGAGAGACGCTCCACTTGACTGCTGTTTTACTAGGAACTCATCATCATTACAAAGGGCTTCTAGAAAAGATTTTATCACAGTCATGCACTTTTATTTATTTATTTTTGTATTTTTTTTAGCTGGGAAATAATATGAGCCAGTCGAATAAATGGATTGATAGACATTTATACATTCATTTGATGGACAAATATTATTATTATTTTTTTTAAAAAACAAACTTTAGGAACAAAGGGTTACCAAACAAATCAGAAACGAAATATTAAAGTAAAAAAAAAAGTGTTTTATAAACACTTCAATTTTGATCGGCAGAGCAGCTTTCCAGGTATATGCTACGGATCAAAAATCATGGGGTCAGGAAGATTTTTTTAAAGAGATTCTGTATGAGGGAATGGTCTCTGATCTCGTCAAGTGTTCTCCAAACTCATCAGGCATTACAGGAAAAACCTCAGGACTGGGAAAAGGATGTTGCAATAATTGGGTGCCAATAACATTTATTTCATAATTAACAAAAGTGTACCTTTTGAAAAGGTACTGCCCCAGCAGTGACAGCTTTTATACCTTTTTTTCTAAGATTTTACAATAAAGCTGTGCAATAAACCACAACATATTTTTCCATCTCTGCCAGTATATCAGAAGGAAATTCAATAAAGGATAATATTTTATAATTCTGCATCATATTGTGAAATGCAATTTTAAGTAGCTACTTTATGAATGAAAATATCAGTTTGGCCAGTTTGCTCAGATTTGTACATGTGAACATAGACGCGAACTGAATTTACGTCATACAGCTAATATACTGTATATTGAATACACACACACACACACACACTTGTTGTAAAACCCTTTTGGTCCACAGTCATGTTGCAAAATATTATTAACATTTAAAATGACTGTTTTCTATTTGAATATATTATAAAGATGTAATTTATTCCTGTGATGCACAGCTGTATTTTCAGCATCATTCCTCCAGTCTTCAGAGTCACATGATCTTCAGAAATCAGAATTATATGATGATTTGCTGCTTAAGAAATATAACTGATTATTATCAATGTTGAAAACAGTTGTGTTGCTCAATATTTTTGTGGAGACCATGATACATTTTGTTTTTCAGGGTTTTTTTTTTTTTTTTGATGAACAAAGTTCAAAAGAACAGCATTTATTTGAAATATAAATAATTTGTAATTATCAATTTAATGCATCCTTGTTGAATATTTCTTTTAACTTAGCGTAGTGTACATGCATTAAAGCTTCATTAATCTTCCAAAAATGTTATTCTATATTATGTAATGATATACTTAACACTAAACAGACATTTTGAATTCTTTATGACTCTCAGACATTCTTTTATTTAAATTTACTAAAACTAAAATTTTAATTTATAAAATGAAAAATGAACAACTATACAGACATTTAAAAAGAAAAACTGGAACATACAAGTATTTCAATAGTATTAAATGAACACTGACTCTGAACATACAACATTCGAGCATCATGACAGCATGATTTACACACTTCATCTTAAAGAAAATGAGCTGGTTAAAAACACCCCAACTGGGAATATCACTAATGGATTGCTCATGATAGGCTAGTGCCTGTAGATTCCATATCATTAATCAATGTGATGTTAATATCTCAGCATACCTTAATTACTAGAATCTGCTTTAAATATACTCATAATGATAAAGACCATAATAATAATACATGTAGTAAAACAGAAAAACACATGGCTTGATGAAAATGATTTTCTGGAAATATAGGACTCATGACTTTACTAACAATCAATCAATCATTCAATCAATAAAATGTAAAAAAAAAAAAAAAGGTAAATAAAAACAAGTAATTACATTAACAACACTTAAACATAAAGGTACATGCATTTATAGGCATTTCTTACTTAAACATGTACTGTTTTGTTAAATTGAAAATGTATCTAATTTATTTCATAATTTAGATTGTTTTTATTTTAGTTGAAAAGTAATTTAAGATATTTACATTTTTTTTATTTAAATTTTAACCAAACAAATTAAACATATGTAAAATAAAATGAACCCTAACCCTAAATATTAAGATACAACATATACTTAAACACTACTGTATACTAAATACTTGAAACACTAAAAACATTTGACTACGTTTTTAGTGCCACCTGTTCGTGAGAATGAATCCCTACAACCTGTTTTATACAAACTAGACCAAACGTGGGGAGCCAACAGTTATTGTGGATATAAATAAGCTGTGCTTTGCAGCATTTCAGTATCATCAAATAATCAACAGCTCTTCCTCAGAAGAAACTCTCTCTAAAATTCACGGATCTCAAAACACTTTAAAATGCCTTAAATGACAAATGTGCTCATTTTGCAGAGGGACTGTGAAACCTTTTAGGACTGATGTGCAGTTTTCAGTTTCACTTTTATAGTGAAATAATAGAAATGTATTTACTGTAGGTTGGATCGGTTTTCTGTGTAATGGAAAACACATATAATGGGTTAACAAATCCATTAATATAAAGGTTTTAATAGCTTTCTTCAGATTCATCAGATTCATGCTACAAACCCATGAAGGAACACAGACCATCATTCACAAAGCATGAGAATATTTTTCAGTTGTACATGTTTTATTTGCAACCTTTACATACTACTTACAAACGTAAGATACTGCATTATGGCAAGATTTGAATAAGTACGTCAGTACCTGCGTTTTAGTACATATACCATTGAAATACATTGTTTTTGGACATTAACTATAGTAACACCTGACATGGTAATATCTTCTCTTTTTTTGACTTGCTGTTATTTACTGAACTGATATGATACAAGTTCTGTAATTATAATAATGTGAAAATGTATGGAAGCCTATTTCCACCACGGGATACATTTTTTTTATTTTATTTTAAAGGTAATTTCATTATGGACTTTTTAGCTCACAATTTTGACTTTTTCCTTGCAAATGTAAGAAAGAAGGTCAGAAGTGCAGGACCAAAAAATTTGAATTGCGAGATAAACGTGCATATCTAAAAAAAAATAGTCAGAAACACAAGATATAAAATTAGAATTATGGGATATAACTCATAGTTGCAAGATATAAAGTCACAATTCTAGGAACAAATTGTGAGTTAAAATGCAATTCTGAGAAGAAGAAAAAAATTTAGAATTACAAGATGTAATCTCAGAAGACAGAGACAGGAGAATAAAACTACCTTAATTTATCTTATAGCAGAAACAGGCTTCCATAAAAATGTATTATGAGTTGCATATAAAAGGCATTTATTTTAATTATTTAATAAATGTACAAATTAAAACGTTTGTCCAAGTAACAATAACTGCACTAATCATGCAATATATTATGCACATTCTAACAGTGCGAGTTGTGGCGGATTTAAATATGTCTTATTTTTCTTCTCTGATTTTTGGCAGAATGTGACTCCTTTAATCAGTGTGGCACATGCACGTTCTTCGGCTCCTGCTCGATAATTAAAAACTACACCATATGTAAAGTTGGGGATTATGGGGACGTCTCAGGACGAGACCCAATGAAGGCTGAGATTTACAAAAATGGCCCAATCAGTGCATATTTTGAGTAAGTTATAAATTAAAATAGTAAACCACAACTCTCCTACTGTTGGGCATCATGGCAGCAAAGTTAATATGATACAAATTATAAATGTATTTATCATGAACAGTTCAGCAGGGTCATTGTAGTTAACTAAAACCATAAAAACAGTTGACAAAATAATAATAAAAAATAAATAAAATAAAACATTTTGGTAAGTTGCCAAAAAAATATTTAGCGTTTTCATCAATGTGCTAAGATATCTAAAACTGAAATAAAGATTAATAAAACTATATAGACATATTAAAAAAAATAAAAACAACAAAATTACCAAAACTTTAATTAAAATTTAAATAAAAACAAAAAATTTAAGTAAACTATTACTAAAAACGTTAATAGTATCTCAGTGATACAAAAAGAAAACACTGGTTTACAGCTGTTGCATTAATTAAATTCAAGCTATTTTACAAAATCAAATTTCAACTCTAATTTTGTCAATACAGAAAAACTTTGCCATTATCAAAACAGTTTCTCTATTTCTCTGTGTTGTAGCTGTGAAAGAATGGCCAACAAAAGGCCTGGAGGCGTATAATGGAGGAGTTTTTGGCAAATTTCACATTCTGTCTGTGCCGAATCCCATCATCTGAGTGGCAGGATGGGACATCACAGAAGACTGAATACTGGATCTTTTTTATGTGTTCAAAATTTACAAAATGTATATAATAAGTGAGTACACCATGAATCCATTTTCCAAACCGTGTTTTTAGCTTGTCCTGAATCACTAGGGTGCACCTATAATAAGTGTTTATATTCGGACTATTTTAGATTGCTTCGGGGGTACCGCGGCGGAGTAACCCAGTACCTTTGTGATTCTTCATAGACATAAACAGAGAGAAGTAGTTCCGGCTACGATGTTATTCCGCAAGACGCAAGCAGTTCTGTTTATTAACCGAGCGACCGAACGAGCGTCAAAAGTTACCAACTGCAGCTTTAAAGGGGTATTTCACCCAAATCTGTCATGATTTAATCATGATTTAATCATCCTCAAGTTGTTTTCGTCTGTTGAACACAAAAGAAGATATTTTAAAGAATTTTGATAAACAAACAGTTGATGGTAGCCATTGACTTCCATTGCATTGACTTTTTTCATAATGGCTTTGCGATTTACAGATCATAAAGCATGTAAATACACGAATGCATGTTTGTGTTATTAAATGTCATACAGTGCAACAGTACTTTGGGTCTAAGCTCCGTCTCTCTGTTCGTCAGTGGGACACTTGGTGATGAAGATGAAGGATGAAGACTCCTGTTGATTAGATCAGACTCCTAGATTCATAAAATTATTATTTTCATATTTCGCCTGACATGGTAACCAAGGCAACTGTTCGAGGACTTTGCGCTACGATCTATAGAAGTAAGATTAACAAAACATTTAGTATTGGCATTAATACTGTATAATGGACCAACATAATAAAGTAATAAATATTTGCTTACAGTTTAATTTACTAACAAATGCAAAAAAAAAAATAATAATAATAATAATAAAAAAATAATAAAAAAAAATTAAAAGGTAATTTATACATGGCATATATTTATACGTGATGCCTGACTCTGAGGTAGAAACTGGTACCCGTTTGCTCTCTCTCTCATCCGGGCTTAGCAACAGCACTGGGAGACATTGCATTGGTCAGAACAGACTGAAGGAAGCCCTGCAGTTCGTTACATCTCCTGTCAGTCAAACAGAACACGAACCAAGACCTGGTTCCCGGCTACAGGAGAAAACAAGAGCACTGAGCTGGATAATTACCCCGCCGTGAGGATGCTGAGAGCCGCCCTCTTCTGTCTCTCTCCGCGACTCAACTCTGGATGCACCGGATCGCTTTTATTAAGATGCATCATTTGATCTCTGTGCACCTGCATGCGTTCGCTTTCATTTGATTTCAAAATGCGTACATCTAGATTAGAATGAGGATGCCAAACACCTTTCGCCTGCTCTGCAGAATCCGATTAAATACTATAAACGGGGGTTGAATTGACAGATCAGAGGCGGTGTAATTGCTTTTATTGTTTTTAAGATCATAAATCATCTATCAAATATCTGTGCATCATTTATAAGCTTAATTCGTCTTACAAGCATCGATCCAGGTAAGAATCATAATTCAAAATCATATTAATATTCATACGCAGATTGTAAGGTTGCATACTAGCTAGGTGTGTTTGTGATGCAGTATGCAGTGTGTTTTGCAAACCTGCATCTCTGCTACGTGCATTGCGCAGCAACCAATCAATCAATGCCATTGATGTGTTCAGAAGTGTTACATTGTTCGACATGATCAAACCATGGCAGCTTGTCCTAAGGGATGCAAAAAGACAATATTAACGGTGATTGCATGAGGCTTAATGTGGCATCGTTGTTGCAGTGATGCATTGCAGTGCATCATGTATTAAAACACCATGCATCCATATTTGAATGACTTGGATTTTAAGCATGCATCAATGACAGCTCAGTGAAACCCATGTGGGGTTGGATGGGACTGTACATATTGTACCTAATAATGTAGGTTACTAAGCAATGTACTGTACAGCAGTCTGCCTACACACTCCAATTCTGCATTGCAGACTAAATGATGACACATCACAACACACTCCCACTCTGTAAATGTAGGGCAATGCGTGCAAGAGTTTGCTTTGGATTTCATGTATGAATAGAATTGTTTTTTTATATAAAATATACAATAGCAAGACTAGGATGATCAATCAATAAGATTTTATTCCCAGTGATATGCAGTGTGTTCATAGTGTATGTGAAAACTGACATTATAGGAATAGCGAAAAAATAAATAAAATAAAAACAAATAAATAATGGTTCAAATGGGGACTGAACAACTCGATCAACACAAAAAGAGTTTCTGGTAAAAATGCAAACCACTTCTTTGATTATTATTTTTTTAAATAAATTAATATATTATAAAAAGGTACAGTTAATCAGTGTGCTGTTTGTTAATAAAACCCTGATTCGGAGTTATGTATTTTGCTTTAAAGGTACAGTCCACACAGAAATATAAATTTGCTGAAAATTTACTCAGCCTTAGATGATTCAATATGTAGATGAGTTTGTTTCTTCATCAGATTTTGAGAAATGTAGCATCACATCACTTGCTCACCAATGGATGCTCTGCAGTGAATGGGTGCCGTCAGAATCCAAACAGTTGATAAAAACATCACAATAATCCACAAGTAATCCACATCACTCCAGTCCATCAGTTAATGTCTGGAGAAGACCAAAGCTGCGTTCTTGTAAGAAACAAATCCATCTACGATTTAACATCAAACCTGTTGCAACCAGCTAAAAGATCAAGAACCGTTTACAAGTGAAAACAGTCCAAAACAGCTTTAAACAAATATGTGTGTGGATTTTGATGCGAGAGACAACAGGAGATGGATTTTTTTTCACTGGAGGAAGTTTACATTTACATTTATTCATTTAGCAGACGCTTTTAAATTATTATGGATCATGGATTTAAGGCAAAAGCAAGTAGAAGAAAATTATCTTAATAATGGATCAGTTTCTTAATAAAAACAACTTTTTCACCAGGAATGGTGTGGATTATTGTGATGCTTTTATCAGCTGTTTGGACTCTCGTTCTGACGGCACCCATTCACTGTAGAGCATCCATTGCTGAGCAAGTGATGCAATGCTACATTTCTCCAAATCTGATGAAGAAACGAACTCTTGAGCGTCCTGAGGTTGAGTTTTAAATTGTAATTTTTGGGTAAATAATTTCAATGCTTTTATTATTGCTGCTGCATCATTCAAAATGAGTACAGTGTAGCACAATGCAATCGACCTTAGGACCTTTCCTCTCTCCATCCATCGTTCTTTCACTGTGTTCATCTAATTAGCGTTCCTGTGGTGATGTGGTAAACAGCAGCTGATGCAGGAGAATCATTAGCTAATTGGCAGCATCGATGTTCTCCTCCCCGTCTGAAATCACTCACTGTTGGATTTCAAACCTTCGCTGATTTGTTTCTAGCCTCCTTAGAGTTAGAGGAAATTGTTTAACCAAATATGAAAAAAAATTTGATCAGCTCACCCTCAAAACGCTTGTACTTCTTCTGTAGCTTCTCCTCCTCGTCTTTTACGGCATTGTCCTTCTGTCTGTTCCTCATACAAAGCTTTTGTACAACTGAGGACTGAGAAATCAAGATGAAACATTATTTTACTGCCATGCTGACTGATTAGATCATATTTGGCCATTTTGAGATGACTGGAGTCCACTGATAACCCTCAAAACCAACCTAAATATCAGTTTTCAGATTTTCTAGTCAATCATGAATAAACAATCAAATGAGGATCCGTGATTGAAAAATGAATCGTGTGCCCGTGTTTTACCGTAGTTCTCAGACGAAATAATGAGCTCTAACATCACTGCATAATACTAGAGATGTACTATGGCAGAATCATTGATTTTCATGAAGGTGCTGAAGTCGACACTTTCACCGCTGCAGATGCCAATGCAAAAGTATTGCTCCCGCAAAAAAAGCAATTCCTAGAGAACCCAGGATGTCTTTACATTTGCGAGACTTTAAAATCACATTTCTGAGTTTGACAAAAGTACTGTAAATCTGAATATGACCCTAAACAACCTTTGGACACTCACAAATGCCAGAATATCATTGCATTAGATACGGAATATCAAAGCAAGCATCTGTATCATCTCAAATGCTGCTTCTTTACACTAACTTATTTTAAGTTTCAACATATTTTAATCAAGTGTTTCGCAGATTTAAGTGGACATACAGTATGAGGTCAGTTCTCCTCAAGTTCAAATAAATAGCACTTGCTTTGATATTTTGTTATGGTGAGTGTGATTTCACCAAGTACAACATGTTCCTGGATCAACATCCCAATCAACCAATCCAAATTGAGATATAACTTTTCAAGAAATGTCTGTTTTATGCTTAAAATCAGGGTTAGGTGCTTCTACACTCTTGTTAATCAGCCATCATTTCCCTCTGATTTTAGGAACAGATTATAGGGTTAGGTTTATATTTTTGGACAATAATGTTGATCAAAAGATGTTGATCCAGAAACATGTCTTATTTGGCAAAATGACGGCGACCATTTAGTTATGTACCTATGTGACAATGATGTACTGATATTTTAACATCCAAATACATTTTGAGATCACTGTATATGACCTCGATGACTAGAAATAGCAGTTTTCCGGCTAAGTGGTTCAAATAATTTTTACATCAAGAAGCTCATACGTTTGATTAATAATAGATGGCCGCTAAAAACCTTCTCTCATTCAGTCTGAATAATGTATCGTGCCCCTCAAGATGAATCTGAAGGGCCGGTAAGGACAGAAGAGGAGGAATATGTGTTTGCTGGCGTCTATGAGCTTTTCAGAAGAGCTAGACAGAGCGTAGAGTAGAGGACTGTGAATATATTAGCAAGCACCACTAAAAAACATGCAGGGATTTTGAGTTTATTCAGTGAAACTGCACACCTCAGATAACAACCATCTACTGAAAGACGACTGGGGGGAAAGAAATGGTGTTAGTAAATTTCAAAGTAACATTCTTGAATTAAACATAAAATGGAAGAAGAAAAACTTCAAACATTTGCACTTCACACAACACACTCCAATAATCTTTATTTACTACAAAAAAAAGACCTACAAATATACTTATATTTATTTATATATTTCATTATTGTTTAAATCTTCAGTGTTTACAATTGCATATTCAATTATATCGCAATTGTTTACATATTACTCATTTCAACATTTACATACTATATTGCGATATAAAAGAAAATGTTTTTACACTAGAGAATAATTCATCTTTCTATGCATGAGCATTTGCATGTTTATATATTATGCTTACATTGACATATTGTTGACATTTACATATTAATTATATTGCGATATGGCATTTTGGTCACACTTTATGTTAAAGTCCAATTCTTGCTATTAACAAACCATTAACTATAACCTCAATAAACTCCTAATTTTCTTCTTATTAACAGTTAGAGAGGTAGTTTATGTATGGGGTTAGATTAGGGATATAGAATATGGTCATGCAGAATATGTGCTTTATAAGTACTAATAAACAGCCAATGTATTAATAATAATAATGCTAATGAGCAACTAGTTACTAGTGAGAAATGTTTCCTTATACCAAATTGTAACCAACATTTCTACACTGTACAAAAAAATAATATTTTAAAGATTATTGAAGGACTTTTGACTTTTTTTCTTTCTACTTCTAAATTGTAAGCCTAATTCAATGTGTTAATTTCTGTTTCTTTCTAATTATTTGTGAAATGTAACAAAATCTATGCATTTCTGATTGACAGTTGTCAGTGACTGTGTGTTTCTGGTCATGGTGCATGGAAATCATGTAATAATTCAGATCAGTCGATGTAGGACATTTATCCAGGATGCATCCTACACATCCTGAGCTGCTGTCTGTTTTAATATCTCTAATCTAGCCGGCGCAGAAATCAGCCACTGTAAATATTCACTAGCAGTAACCTAATTCAAGAACATCATTTACTACTAAGAAACAATCACAGCTATACAGATGCATTTATATTCATTCATGTGCAAATATCCCTGTAGTCACGTTCTATAGGGGTCGTTTTCTCCATTAGTACACAAGGGAAGCACACTGGAAGAACCCGGGCTATTTTTAGATCCTTGTCCAGGTCACAATGTGAATCGTTTCCTCTACTAGGATGCCGTTGGCAAGATCCAAGCAACATGCACCACAATTTATTCTCACATGAGCCTGCGTTTACTGCGGTTATTTTTATGGGTGAGTGTGCGTGCATTTTAAGATGTTCTTAAATACTTACTTTCATAGTGGCTTAAACTCCTGGAGAAATTTATTTAATCAGAATGGACTCTCTTAAAGGAATAGTTCACCTGAAAATGTACATTTAATTTGCTGAGAATGTCTTCAACCTCAGATCATCTGAGATGTAGATGAGTTTGTTTCATCCTAGAAATAGATTAGGAGAAATGTAGCATTCAATCACAATGGATGCTCTGCAGTGAATGGGTGCCGTCAGAATGAGAGTCCAAACAGCTGATAAATACATCACAATAATCCACAAGTAATGCAAATAATCCAAAAACTGCCTTTTTTTTGGGGGGGGGGGGGGTAAATTGCTTTTTCTATTAAAAAAAAGTCATCACATCCGAATCTAGAGAGAAATCAGCACATATCAAGTACTGTTTACAAGCAAAAACTAATATGTGGGTAGATTTTGATGTGAGACAGCAACAGGTGATGGACTTTTTCACTGGAGGAAGCATAATTATGGACTCGTATTTTTGTCGCCAGAAGTGATGGTTATGTCTTGATGCATTTGTTTCTTAAAAACACGCAGTTTTTGGCTTCTCGACTGGAGTGCTGTGGATTATTGTGATGTTTTTATCAGCTGTTTGGACTCTCATTCTGACGGCACCCATTCACTGCATAGCATCCATTGTGATTGAATGCTACATTTCTCCAAATCTGATGAAGAAACAAACTCATGTACATCTTGGATGGCCTGAGGGTGAGTAAATGTTAAAAACTGAATGTGAATAGCTTAGATCATTTGGAAAAAGCGTCCAGTGTCTCTCTGGATCTTTCTCTGCAGTGTAGTGTGTATTTTTCCTGGTGTCTTTGTGAAAGCAGCTGTCACACCGTCGCTCGCAGGAACAGCAATGCAGCGCTTCTGTTGTGCAGCTCCACACAAAGACCAGAGTGGGTTTGACAATATATCCACTGTAATGAAATTACACCGCATTAGTGCAACAGGCGCTAAAATGATGTCAGGAAGATTGAAACTGGGTGAAAGTTACTCAGCCGCAGAAATGCATGGGCTGGTTTCCTCTTGATCCTAGACTAAATGCAAAACTTTAACAGAGAACATCTGTGGTAATGGATTGAGCTGTGATTGGTGAACGGTCACTTCAGTTTTGAAGAGAAAATGGGAGTAAAACAAAAAAATTCAGTGAGAAAAATTACATAGATGCATTGATTAATGGGGAGCAACTGAACAAATGATTCGTAAACAAGGACTTCTATGAAAATATTTGTAGAATAATATGCAATGACTTTAGCCAAAATGTCATTACAGTTATTTAAAAAAATATATACATTAAATTTTGATTAAAGATTATGATGACAAACATAATAACAACTGATACTTCATTCCAAAAAGTAAAAAGTTTAAAGAATTTAATTCGTTTTTAAATATTAAGCATTACAACATCAGATATTATTAACATTTTGGTATACTATTATTTTGGTTTTACAGGATATGATTATATTGTTGGATGTAATGAACAGTAGCTTCACTCCAAAAATTTATTCTTACTCAGTAGTTTTTGACTTGTTAAACAGTACAAATATATCAAAGCTAAATTAGTTTTTGCTTAAAACCAGAAAACAAAAATAATCTTCAAATGGGGTTAGAAAAATAAAACTTAATTACTAAATTAAAAGGGAAACAAGATCATTTTTCTTACCCTACCAGCAGATAGTTTTCATGTTTTAAACAGAAACTCACCTAATTTTAATAAATTGCTCAGAAGACTGGATTTAATATCTTATGTAATTTTCCTTTTCAAATAAATGCGTATTAATTGAAGAATGTTTTGATATTTGTACTAGAAAAACAAGACAAAAGAAAATAATTTAACGTGTTTATAATAAGCAATTTTATTCACAGAAAAAAAAGCTCAAAAGAATTTTATCAAGAATTACACTTACAAAAAAAAAAAAAACTATTTTCCTAAGATTTTCATAATTCTGGCCGAGGAACTTAAATGTAAAAAGCCTCAATTTTGATTTCATGCATCTCTGAGGAAATGGTTGTAATTTGAAAGATAAGGTTCAGAGTTAGCAGACTGTGTGTTGTTGTCTGTCCTCAGGTAAAGCAGAAGCATGTTGACCAGCATCACCGAGAGCATCTTCTGCTGTCTGATGGGAAAGACGACCAGTGTTGTGCTTCCGGTCAAATCATCCGACGGCAAGCCGGCTGACGGATTCGAGTTTGTGGAGGTGAAACCGGGCCGTGTGCTGCGCGTTCGCCACATCCTCCCTGAACGGTCTGCTACGACAGAATCTCAACCAGAAGCGGGCAGCAGCGTCCACTGCAAGCGCAAGATCACGGTGTACCGCAACGGCCAGCTGGTGATCGAGAACCTGGGAGACGTCCTCCACGCCGAGATCCTGCAGTGTCAGAACGGAGACGTGGAGCAGTGCAGCACAGTGGAGGTGGAGCTGTCCGATTACACCACTGCACCCTCGTCCCCTGATTCCAGACCCGCTCCGCCGCTTCCCACCTCAGACCAGCAGAAGCCGGCTCCTCCTCCCAGACGCCGGCGGAGGAGACCCAAGCGCACCGTGCTGATCGACACCGAGCGCAGCATCAGCAGCTGTAAGGGGACGCATTCGGACGTGGCGCTCTTCTTCATCCACGGCGTGGCCGGCTCGCTGCACATCTGGGGGAGTCAGCTGGATTTCTTTTCACGGCTGGGTTACGAGGTCATCGCCCCGGATTTGGCGGGTCACGGCGGCAGCACGGCCCCGCAGATAGCAGCGGCGTACACCTTCTACGCCCTCGCCGAGGACCTGCGCGCCATATTTAAGAGATACGCCAGAAAACGAAACATCCTCATCGGTCACTCCTACGGGTAAACACTTTTTCGCATTACACGGTATCTGTCAAAAGCATGGACAGCCATTTCTGAGGATTCATTTTAATCTACTAAAATAACAGTAAAATGATGAGAAATGACAAATATGTTGCTATTAAAAGTAATATATATATACATATATGAGCTACTTCTTGGATAATATTCCAGATCTAATCGCTCTATACATTCATCAACATGCTTCATGAGGTGCATCCTGGGATGTTTTTTTTTTTAAATATATTGAACATGCTCTTTACTAAACTATCCGCTCCAGCTCATCCACTTCTATAAAAAATTTAAAAAATGCAAGTTTTTTTTTAAAGTCGTGAAAGAAGCTTTCAACTGAATTTGTTTGCTCAAAAATACAGTAAAAACAATAAAATTGTGCAATATTATTACAATTTAAAATAACAATTTTCTATGTGAATATATTGTAAAATATAATTTATTTCTGTGATGCACAGCTGTATTTTCAGCATCATTACTCCAGTCTTCAGTGTCACATGTTCTTCAGAAATGCTTTAGAAATATTTTAGTATTTTTAAATAAATAAATGCTGACTTTGTGACCTTTCTATAGATAGATAGATAAAAATTGATAGCCTAAATGATCTGTAAGTCGCTTTGGATGAAAGCATCTGCTAAATGCGCATATATATATATATATATATATTCCAAAGCACAAGCAGAAACCTTCAACTTTAAAAGGTTTTAGATCATGGGAAACTAATTTAGTCTATTAGAGAGTTGTTATAGTTTAATTAAACTAAATCGCAAGTTATTATTGCTTTTTGTTAATAGAAATAAAGCTGAATAAATTATGTTGTATAGTATTGCATTTAATTTTTTTTTTTTTATAAAAACTAATAAAAATTATACAAATTTAATAAAATATGAGAACTGAAAAAATGGGGGGAAAATTAATAAATACTATAATTGTCTATAAATATTGCTAAAACTAAAAGGATTAATAATTGCTTTCATTAATATAAAATAATTATTTTTATGAAAAACAAATTAGAAATGAGACTAACTGGAATAAAATATGTACTAAAATTAGTTACAAATTAACATAAAATTCTATTGAAATATATAAAGAAAAATGAATAAAAGTGACAAAATGTCTAAAACTTGCAAAACTGAAAATACAAATAAAAAACAACATTATATAAAAATACTAAAATAATACTGATTTAGTCAAGCTTGCCAAACCGTGACTGCTACTGTAATTGTATAATTACTTTATTTCTCCTCCTGTGCAGGGTGTCGTTCTGTACGTTCCTGGCACACGAGTATCCGGAGCAGGTGCATAAGGTGGTGATGATCAACGGAGGCGGCCCCACGGCGCTGGAGCCCAGCCTGTGCTCCATCTTCCAGCTTCCCTCCTGCGTCCTGCACTGTCTGTCTCCCTGTCTGGCCTGGAGCTTCCTCAAGTAAGAGCGCAACACAACAACAACTGCAGAAACAAGAGTCGTCTGAGCACAACCTGCAGCATGGTAATAACAAGTCTCTTCTTCTGTTTTCCGCTCAGAGCTGGTTTCGCCAGGCAGGGAGCTAAAGAGAAGCAGCTTCTGAAAGAGGGAAACGCTTTTAACGTGTCTCCGTTCGTCCTGCGAGCGATGATGAGCGGTCAGTACTGGCCCGAGGGGGATGAGGTTTACCACGCCGAGCTGACCGTCCCTATACTGCTGGTGCACGGCATGCACGACAAGTTTGTGCCGATTGATGAGGATCAGCGGATGGCAGAGGTTTGAGCACTTCCAATAAAACTTAATTTCTTGTGTGACAGTATAAGTACAGAGCCTTCTCTGGCTGCGTCACAATTTACTAGTTTAGTAAATGTACTCTGGAAAGAAATCAAAATGTAACTTTTTAGGAGGTCTTGAAATAAATTATAGGATTTTCTTGTGATAAATTTTAGGACTTATTTTGCAGTAAATTTCAGGACCTTTTATGCAGTACATTTTAAAACATTGCATTAGGACTTTTTCAAATCATTTTAGGACTTTTTAAAATACATTTTGGGACATTTTTGCGATACGCTTTAGGGCTTTATTGCTATAAAATGTAGAACCTTTTTTCAATAACTTTAATAAAAAAAATTCAATACATTTTAGTACTAGTTTAGGACTTTCATACAAGCAAGAAATACTTAAATACTGACTAAAATATGATTTTATAAATATGAATAAATTATTAAAATAGAATTGTATTGCAAATGCAAATTTTTAATTGCAACAGAATAAAAAAAACACTTCAATAATGATAACCTAACAAGATTCACCATCAATAAGAATAAAAAAAAAAAAACTTTTTTCAACTTTAAATATTATTTACATGACAATATTTACTTAAGTATTTAGAAATATAATTTTATATGTCCATGTATTGTATAAATATATTTTTGATATGTTACTTTACAAAAATTCTGTATTTTTTTTTTTACATACAAATATTTTAATGTTAAGAAACAAAAAACATGCACATCCTAAAATGTCTGAAGCATAGGTGCATGACCCCAAAATATTACATAAATGCTCCCACAGTAAAAAAATTAAAAATATTAAGTTCCACCAGAAAATGTTATGACATTTCAAGCAGAACAGCTCTTCATTATACTTTATTTTATATAAATGTATATATTATATATTTATTTTTTATTTGCAAATCTTCGTCTTTTCAGATCCTCTTGTTTGCATTCCTGAAAGTGATCGAGGAAGGCAGTCACATGGTGATGATGGAGTGTCCCGAGACGGTCAACACGCTCCTGCACGAGTTCTTCCTCTGGGAACCTGACAGCGCCAAAAAGGATACGGTTACCATGGTAACAGCCAGCCAGACCTCAGCCGACGAGGCCCCTCCCATCCAGACGCTCGCCGTTGCCAACAGCTTCAGCAGCACAGCGACGCTCAAGGTCAACAAGCCCCTTAACAAGTAACCTGTGATTGAGGTTTTCGGGGTGAACCAATCAGAAGGCTGTTGATGGCAGGCTGTCCAACCCTCACTTTGGCTGAGAGTTGGTTTTTGGTCAGAAGGCCCAAGCGGGTGTCCAGAAGGGGGTAAGAGAGATTCACGGGTTTGAAGAGACTCTCTAGTGATGAGGGAAAAGCAGCAGATGGTTTTAAACCAATAATGGTGGTTTATAAAGTCACGACGCCTTTGTTTCTCTATGCTCCCTTTGGCCAATAACGTTCCTTCTTGTGCTGTCTAAAGAAAAGACTGGACGTTCGTACAGAGGATGAAAATCAAGTGTGACTTGATTCCAGACAAGACTGAAGTTCGGGAAAGAGAAGACATTTCTGAAGTTAATTATTAAAAAAAAAAAAAAAACGAGAGAGAGTTTAAAGTCGAAATGAAACCTATTTTACTTCCATAATATGACATACAGTACTGGTCATTACAAGACGTAAAAGTACAATTACGAAAAACAGCTGTTACTTTAAAATAATGAGCACTAATAAACCGTGCATAATAGGATTGGAAAATAACAGGGTTGTGTTCATGCTGACTTTAAAGGACGTTTTCTACAAAATCTGTGTTCACGTGACGTCTTTCTCGTACTAACACATTTTACCGTCTTCCCTCATCAATCAAATCCACTGCTTGGAGTGCAAGAGCGAATGAAAACAGATGTGTGAGGTACTCAATCCTGTCAAAACGTCTTAAAAAGATAACGTACCGTAAGCGGACACATGCATTTTACTTGAAACTAATCGTGTGAGTTTAAAAACCAAACCACAGATGTCGGTTCACAGGAAGGATAAAAACAGGACAAGGGTAAACAATGACTGTCACAAGGGGAAATTTCATGCACTTGTCTCCTAGCAACTAGAAAGTCGGGCATTAGAGCAAATACATGGTGCGCGAGAGAGAGAGAGAGAGAGAGAGAGAGAGAGAGAGATGATGCCACCTGCAACAACATGACACGGTGCTGAGGAAAAACAGGATATAAGCTATAATATCACGATGCATTCATACAGAGCGGATTGCTTTAAAGTTGGAATTTAATAGTTAAATGATATTGTGAATATCTAGTCAGCAATTATGCTCAATAGGACAGACCATCAGTTTATGCAAAGAATAACATGCAGCTTCGGCATGCATCCGATTGGTTTGAATGACAACAAGTAGTCTAAGGATAAATGGATTAACGTGGAGGTCTGGTCCGTCTAACCCTCCATCATCACATAGACATCATGAGATCTCTGCAGGCTCCTCACCTTTATGCAATGAAAGCAGTCAAACATCATAATATATCAAATTTAAATTATGTAACATAAAATCCCACTGATCATTTGAAGAAAGCTGACTCCACACTGTAGTTGTTTTTAAACTAATAATTAATAACATGACAATTAAAGGCTTTCGTTAACATTACAGTCCAAAAGATTGGAGTCAGTACGTTTTTATTTTTAAAGAAAAATTACTACTTGTATTCAACAAGGATGCATTCAATTGATCGAAATTGACAGTAAATATATTTGTAATATTACAAAAGATTTCCGTTGCAAACGTTACTCAACAGCTACTGTGTTCAGCATTGATAATAATCAGAAATGTTTGCAAATCAGCATATTAGAAAGATTTCTGAAGGATCATGTGACACTGAAGACTGGAGTAAAGAAAGCTTTGCATCACGGCAATTTTAAGATCCAGTCACAGTTTGAAATGTAATAATTATTCACCTCATTATTGTATTTACTGTATTTTCAATCAAATAAATGCAGCCTTGGTGACTTTTCGAAAACAAATAAAACTAGTGTAACTAAATTCCCATTTAACAACAACAACAACAGATTACAACAATGCAACACACTGATTCAACCTCTAATAGCATAACACACGTTCTTCTGGAAGGACAAGTACACTTTTTTTGATCTGTTGAAGAAATGTAGACCTTATTATCAGCTCAGTTATTTTACATCCACGCGATGTGATTGATAGAAGAATTTAAGATATATAAAGGAAAAATTGCGGCGTGGATTACAGTGATTACAGCTGAACGCCTCTATAATTCTTCTGAAGCCCTGTGGGTGGCATCCGTTGCCTGCTGTCGTTTAGTTTCATCCCTCAGTTTGTAAACACACACTAAAATGCATTTACAGTGATGCACTTACTGTACAATCCAAGCCTGTGGAGTGATACTGGATAATGCATGGTCAGAATAAGACAAACATTCTAATAAGACTATTCTCTTATTAACATGTATGAAATTTAAATCTTGTGACTATATGTTCAAAACGGTGTATATTTTAGCATTTCTCCCAGTGCAGACTTCCACTGAAAGTGCATTACTGTACATGCGTTGTTCCTTTGTTTTTACAAAAACAGTTTAAGTTGAACCAAACCCAGAAATATTTAAATGCTACTTGCATTTGCAGTTTCACTGTAATGCAACGCAAATGGAGTTAGATAATTTCACACATGATATGAATTGTATTGCAGCCACTCCTGTGAATTAGAAAACAAAAACCAATCTGTTTTTGACCGAAAAAAATTTAATGCTTAAACCTTCTGGATAATACAGCACACTTGACTCATGTAAATGAGCAGTAAATGCATTTTGCTCATATACAGCTTTATCAAAGCGATATAAATTATTTCTCTGACATTTGATTGGAGGAAAGGATGGCTGAGCATCCCCATTTAAGATTGGCCGAAAAAAAAAAAAAATACAACAGACTCAGACTGTTAGGCCAGTGTGTAACCAACACCTAGCAACGATGTAGCAACATTCTAAAAAAAACTAGCATCACATAGCAACGCCCCTGGCAACCTCCCATGTTGAGTTTACAATGTAACGGTTGCGTAACATTCTAGGTGTGTTTTGACGTTTGACATTCCTTGTTTCTAATTCACAGACAGGAGCATTAATGCTTTTCTGTGGTAGTAGAAGTCCGAGTGTCTGGAAGTGAAGAAACAATATAATGAAATACAATAAACAAACAATACTGGCCAGTACTGTTAAAATAAACTGCCAAAGGGAGTGAAAAGGAGACAAACAGACTAATATTTTTGGAGCGTGTGAGTGAAGTGGGTTTGGGGGAGATGAATATTATCTACAGATGACACTAAAGACTGATGGAGATGATGATGGACTCCTCTTCCTCTGGTCGAGTACTGATGTCAGTACATTGTGAACACTGTGGTTCAGTTTGTGTCAAATGTGTGTGTTACATATATCTATGGGAAAGTACTGTATGTGCACTGCCTGAAAATATGTGCATATAAAATGTAATGAAATCTATATAAAATGGGATTAAAAAATGTAACACTTGTCGTCTTCTGTTTTCTTTTTCCATCTAAAACATCAAAGATTGATTTTATTCTTCATGACACACATTTATTATTAATATTAATAATAATAAAAATAATAAACTGAGAATTGAGTGACCGACACACAGTCAGCGGTATCAAAAATATGACTAGTAAATTATGTATAAAACTATATAAATATATATATATAATTGTCTAGTTTTTAATACCCATTTACACACACACACATACATATACATTATATATATATATATATATATACACACACACACACACAATTCCATATATGTGTGTGTGTTTGTGTGTGAGAGAGAGAGACAGAGAGAGAGAGAAAGAATAACAACAACAATAATTATTATTATTACTATTACTACTACAATAAAAAAAATCCAGCAAGTGATAGATATGTAAAAGTCCTTTTAGTCACACAATCATAAAATAAGTTCTCAATTAATGCATTTTGCCATCATTGTCTATGGGTGAGGGAAAAAACAATGAATTATCTCATAATAACGGTGGCCGAGAGAGCCGGGTTCAACACTTTTTGAGGTCTCCTTGAAACATTTCCATTGTGGTCAGTAGCCTACTGTTTGCAGCGCGTTTCTTAATTTGCATGTGTTTGAGGATTTGCAGCGTTTTTTTTATTTGCATGTGTTTGAGGATTTGCAGCCTTTCTTAATTTGCATGTGTTTGAGGATTTGCAGCGTTTTTTAATTTGCATGTGTTTGAGGATTTGCAACGTTTTTTAATTTGCATGTGTTTGAGGATTTGCAGCGTTTGTTAATTTGCATGTGTTTGAGGATTTGCAGCCTTCCTTAATTTGCATGTGTTTGAGGATTTGCAGCGTTTGTTAATTTGCATGTGTTTGAGGATTTGCAGCCTTCCTTAATTTGCATGTGTTTGAGGATTTGCAGCCTTCCTTAATTTGCATGTGTTTGAGGATTTGCAGCCTTCCTTAATTTGCATGTGTTTGATTTGCAGCGTTTGTTAATTTGCATGTGTTTGATGATTTGCAGCGTTTCTTAATTTGCATGTGTTTGAAGATTTGCAGCGTTTCTTAATTTGCATGTGTTTGAGGATTTGCAGCGTTTCTTAATTTGCATGTGTTTGAGGATTTGCAGCGTTTCTTAATTTGCATGTGTTTGAGGATTTGCAGCGTTTCTTAATTTGCATGTGTTTGAAGATTTGCAGCGTTTCTTAATTTGCATGTGTTTGAGGATTTGCAGCGTTTCTTAATTTGCATGTGTTTGAAGATTTGCAGCGTTTCTTAATTTGCATTTGTTGTGATGATTTGCAGCGTTTGTTAATTTGCATGTGTTTGAGGATTTGCAGCCTTCCTTAATTTGCATGTGTTGTGATGATTTGCAGCGTGTTAATTTGCATGTGTTGTGATGATTTGCAGCGTTTCTTAATTTGCATGTGTTTGAGGAATTGCAGCGTTTCTTAAATTGCATGTGTTTGAGGATTTGCAGCCTTCCTTAATTTTAAACGATAATGATTTTTTATTTGCTGTTTATTTTTCAATTTGCATGTGTGTTTTTTTTTTAATTGTAGCGCTTTGAGCTCTCTCGGCCACCGTACATACTATATATTAGAGGCCATTTCCAAAAAGATGTGGCAATGTTCAGTTTCATCTTTGAATAGCACAATTATGGTTTATTTTGATTTGACATCTGATGTCATGGTCCCTTTAAAATGTTAGACACTTGCAATCTCACCAAACAACCAACAGATGGAGTTAAAGACACTAAAACTTTTGTTTCTGGTTGTAATGAGCATTAAACAATACAGTAAAATTGTAACCTAGACAAATGCATTGGTTTAAATGATATTATAATTATTTGGTTATAATCAGGTTCATAAACACTAGCTGACTCTTCCAAAGAAAAAAAGCCAAATATTTACTCTGTGCTGCCTCACAGCCTCCATCACCATGGAAAACAGTTCAGACAGCTTTCATAATATCATGTGACTCGTGGGTCACATGTCAGTCCCACCCCTCATGTATATTTTCATAAACCTTTACCGAGAAGTCCCATATCTGTGTAGTCTGCCTGTCTGAGGCACTAATTATGACATGAACATATGATGCAAGTGATTCATCTTCATACTGTATTTCAGTTGCTCAAAAGTATCCGGTGGTTTAAGTGACATGAAATGATGTTTTCGAGAAAAGCCCTGCGCTCTAGACATAATTCACCAAAGTAAATACAACATGTTGACTAAAACCAACTTAGAGGAGGAATCATTTTCTCCATGAGCTCGTGGTTTGAATCACCGTAATTGGTTGCATGATTTGACGAGACATGTTTATAACATCTGGTTATTTTGAAAATACTTCTGACAATTAAAAATAGCTAATTACATCTCTCCCATTGGGAATCCATGTAAAGTTCACGCGCAAACCGCCGGAAAGAACGGAAAAAGAAGGACAGTGAAAGCCAAATGTATACTTGTGTGTCATTTTTGGACTTAAAATATGTTAAACGATCAGATCAAGATTATGCTATGGAAAAATAAGTTCAGGAGTTTGGGGCATTGATTAGCATTTATTCAATTTAATGGCACTGTAATTGAATAAAACAATGTTAAAATAAAAGTTAAAATTACAAAAATAAATCTAGCAATAAATACAGTGTATGTATGTATATATATATATATATATATATATATATATATATATATATATATATATATATATATATATATATATATATATATATATATATTTATTATTATTATTTTTTTTTTATAAAAGTGTTCTTTTTATTATGATTACATTTACTATAAATTAAATAAAGAAAGCAACAAAGAGTGTATATTAATATGGATAACAAAAAAAATTAATTAAAATGTGATTAAATAATAAAATAAAAATTGCAGTCTTAATTCTGGAATTGTGTCTAAAAAATTAGAGACCGTTTAAATTTCAATAGACAATACAGATTAAACAGCCGTATCAAAAATAAAAATATAATTCATAAAAATTATATATAATAGAATCGAAAGGGTTTCCTTATTATATCAGAAGGCAGTGTTTCTGTTTCACCTCTGAATAACACTTAACTAGGATTTATTTTAACTTGACATCTTCTGATGAAAGAGTCGAGAACATTAACATATTAAAACAGGTGCTGATCACATTTAGACCTCCCTGTTTTACACTGGTTTCACTGATTTTAAACTCAGTCCAGCTCTGTAAACCGTCATGATGCATCAGTAGATTCAGTCTGAAACACATCATAAGACTTGGACAACGGTTTAGTGTGGGGAAGAACTAAATGACTGATTTCCCCCATAATAAAATCTGCTAAATAAAGTCCTCTGCAAACACACGCATCTGGATGTGATTCTGCCGGCGTTCCTTCATATCTTTCACTGAGTGGCTTGTGTCCACTGCAGTTTTGTTTTATTCAACTGGCGGCTGATAAAAAGAAAAATCAGATCTGGATATTTTCATATTATTTATTTGAAGACAGAAACCCATAAAAACTTTCAGGCATTTTTTTTCCTGCAATTAAAATCAAATCTATTTTAGAATTCTCTTCATGTAACTCATAGAAACAAATGGGTTACTGGGATTAATTAATCCATACTCTAAACCAATTTTACCTCAAATTAAAGAAATAGGGACCAAATTATTTATAAACTTACTTTTTGTTGTTAAAAATACAAAGTAAATCACACATATACATATATATTTTTCGGACTATAAGTCGCAACTGAGTATAAGTCGCATCAGTCCAAAAACACGTCATGATGAGGAAAAAAACATAAGTCGCACTGGACTATAAGTCACATTTATTTAGAACCAAGAGAAAACATTACTGTCTACAGCCACGAGAGGGCGCTCTATGTCTTCAGTGTAGACTACAGGAGAACTGAGCAGCATAGAGCGCCCTCTGGCGGCTGGAGACGGTAATATGAACTCTTGGTTCATTTCTCTCGGTTCATGTCAAATTATTTTTGATAAATAACGCCCATTTCACACATAATCCGTCTGCAGTGCGTAGGGATGGGCATTCGATTAAATTTTCTTAGTCGATCGTCGGGAGAATTAACGATCGACTATCGATTAATCATTAATATTTTTATAATATAATTAATTATTTAATTTTTATAATAAAAAAATGCAATGAATACAAAAATACAGCGTGTTTTTCCTCGGTGAGACCTTTATTACAAGATCAACTTGTGGCAGACAGTTAAACTACGTTCAGGCAAACCGAACATATATCCGCGTGCATATGCAGTGCTCTAAAGCAGCGGAACCTGCAGCTGCTAGCAGGCGTTCTTAACCCTTTCGAGTCGATTAACGCATATATGCGTTTTGAGTCTGAATAAAGTGCTTCATTCTTTTTTCTGAGGAAATCCATTTCTCAAATCATCAACCACATCACATCTTTTTGGGGTGAATTATGTCTTAGTCCTCTCATCGCGAAGCAAACAGTAAAATAAAATAAAAACTTGAAGAACAGTCTCGCTGCCTTTTCTTCTGTGTGGGCGTATTCAAGCCGCGCGCTTCAGTTTGAATCTGAATAGCGAGTTCAGCGCGGGGGCGTGGTCACATTAAATATAATGAAGGAAGATATGAAAAACAGACATTGCGTTGTTTTCATATGGATTACTTTATCTCAGAATATTTGTTTTTCGGAAGCACTTGTTTAGTTTAAAAGTAGACATCCCAGGCTTTCTATAGATATCTCTCTCATGTCTCTTCGTTGAGTATTCACGGAGTTACGGTTCATTTTAATGAAATGTTTGTACATGACGATCAGCGGAGACAAAGACTGTAGACAGCGCACCTTGTTTGTTATCTTTATTTTATAAGTGCACAAAGGTTTTTTGTTATTATGTCTGTATCCAAAAAAAAAACTAGACCCTTTACAGATTCGATTGATGTATTGCTCTTATCTGTACGATTAAAACTGAGAGTGTAATTTATCAGGGGTTATCAGGAGAAAATGACTCAAAACGCATATATGCGTTAATCGACTCGAAAGGGTTAAAGCCTCATGAAAAATTGCCGGGATGCATATGATCATTTGAGTCGTGGCTGTGTTGTACTTAAACACGGCATCGCAATGTTTGCAGTTAACTAGTTCGCTTTTTAAAATCAAAATGGTCCCACGCCACACTTCGCCGTGACATCTTCATGATTATTCTTTGAAATCAAAACGGAAGATCACAGATAACCGAGTAGGGTGTCAAATATTGCCCCATGGTGGTAAAATATTTAATTGCTGCCACACAGTGAAATTCATTTAATTGCTTGAAGACTCGCACTACGCAACGCAACCTGCATTAGATAAAAAAAATGCTTTAGATTAATCGATAACAAATTAACATGATCGAGGAAAATCTTAACGATCAATTATCGATCGTCGATTAATCATGCCCATCCCTAGCAGTGCGTATGCGTTGCTTAATTTTTTACGCACCCATGTTAACGGATTCCAGTGTTCACACAGCACGCGGTTGCGGTCCGTCAATGCGTTCCAGGAGCAGTGCGGTGATCGTTTACGTACCGAATCTATTTTTGCTGTGCTGCATGCGCTGAATTAAAGTGACAGCGCATTGTTCGCGATAAAAATGAACATGGATTGACATGGAAATGCAGTCATTTCACAATAAATGTATACTAATCAAAGCTTACTGTGTTTCACACGCAACACATGGGTTTTGGCTTGATTTAAAACAAGAAAAAGAGCAACTTTAGAGAAACAAGGCAACATTATAAATGCAAAAAACAAAGTTATTTAAGACCAGTTGGATTGCGTGTAATAAAGATTTAAATGCAAAAGGCATGAGAGGCATGACTGTTTCTGTCAGTGGTGAGTTTTAATTTTAAATGTTTGTGATATCCTAACAAGAAAAGTAGGCTAATGTTGTGTTTAAATGTGTTGCAGCTTGTTTCAGCAACTTATTATAAAAACCTAGCAGTCAAATGCATGAGTAATACGTTGTTTATATTTGAATTTAAATATGTCTATGAAAGATTGTTACTGTACTGTGATGAAAGAGTATCACAATGCTAAAAAAATTTTGATTTGTTTGAATAATTTTTTTTACATGCTTCGATATCAAAATAATGGACAAAGCTTGTGTTTTGTGGCTTAAACAGCCACGGATCAGTAGCGGACTGCAAACGCGTACTGTGTGAAAGCACAATGAATCTGTGCTGCTTCGTAACGCACACGGACTGCAGACGGATTATATGTGAAACAGGCGTAAGTCGCACCTGACTATAAGTCGCAGGACCAGCCAAACTATGAAAAAAAGTGCGACTAATAGTCCGGAAAATATGGTTATATATATATATATATATATATATATATATATATATATATATATATATATATATATATATATATATATATATATATATATATATATATATATATATATATATATATATATATATATATATACACACATACAGATTTTACACCCAATTTTGTTTTTTATTTAAATTCTATTAATTTTGACAACCTATTTTCTACTGCTTCAAAAAAAAATTACAAATATGAGTTAAATGCATCAGCAGTTTTTTTTTCCACTGAATTATGGAAGATTGTTTTAGACATGGGATAAAAATAAGTACAATAATAAAAAAAGAAAATTGCAACTTTTTAGCTTACAATTCTGTCTTTCATTTTTCTTACAATTGTGACATACTGTATGAATGAGGGATATAAAAGATAGAAATTTAAGATAAAGTAGGAATTGCAATAAAAATCATGAAGCAAATCAGAATTGTGAGAATAATTGTGAGAAAAAAAGGAAAAAAAAAAAAAAAAAAAAAAACTGTACAGCAATTCTGAGGTAAAAAGTAAAAAAATAAAGTAAAAAATTGGATCGAAGTCACAATTGACTTTTTTATTTTGTTGCAGCAACAACCCCGAATAATTGTGAAATGTTAACTCAATTCAGAAGGAAAAAAAGACAGATTACCAGATGTAAACAACAATGAGTTGAATATTTTGTAACTCTCAGGGGGGAAAAAAAACTCTTGTGAGATTAAAAAGTTGCAGTAAGCTTTTTATTTGTTCATTCCATGGCATCGAATCGCTCCCATGATGTAAACAAAAGTAGCATTTCTGAAGAATTTTGCACAAAGCTATTCACTTGTGTATCCAGTTTTCCCTTGTTTCTGGTGACACTCTCAGCCTCACCTTTACACCAACAGGTTCAACTCAACACAAACACAGCCGAGACAGACAGATCAGGACACATGTCAAACATCCGAGGTCCCTCGTTACAATAACTAAACCCAAAGCTGTTGCATTTCAGCGAGAAACCGCCAGGAGAGGAGTCAAAGCAGAGGGAGTCGACTCCAAACCTCCGATGGTATACATCGAAACAAATAAACAACTGAGGAATGTAATGAAGAGCACAACTCTAATGCACATGCTTTGTTTCAGATCAATGGTTTGCTTTTCAGGACAACTATCAACGCTGATCAAACCCAAACATCCAGTCGGGGGGGGTCTATCTGTGGCCAATTTTAAAGCTCATCTTCATGAAATCGAACATTTACTCTGAGGGCAAATACAAAAATGCTTTGCTTTTCCAATCCATTGTGATGCTAAAATTGCGGTGCATGAAATAGAGCACGACAGTGAGCGGCCACTTTGGAAGCATGACATTTTCTCCATTGGGATTTCAAAGCAATCATCAATAGAGTTCTGAACTACGAACCAAACCCAGGATGAATCACAATGCGACAAACTTTGTACTGGAAGAAAACAAAAACTATATGAAAAGCAGAAAATGTCAAAGACTCAATGACTTTCATGAGAGAATAAACTGCTTGCAGGAAAATAACATCATACCCTTCACTAGCAATTATCATGAGCAGTGTCGTCAAAGACAGCAGACAAAACATTGTTCATTTCATACAGCAAGATATTTTCAATCGGTTTACAAAACTCAATAATTGAATTATTTCATCAAAATGCACTTCTCCTTTTGAATGGCTGATGCAGAAAGATTCAATTTGCTTGTTTAAAAGGAATTATTCACTCTCTGTCCAACCAATATTATTTTTTCTTGGGAACAGATTTGGAGAAATGTAGTAGCATTGCATTATTGCTCACCAATGTAGCCTCTGCAGTGAATGGGTGCCGTCAGAATGAGTCCAAACAGCTGATAAAACCAAAACAAATCCATCATTAAGATGTTTTTAACTTTGTTTTTACTGTTGCTTCAGAGTTCTCTATAATATTGCTTTCTCCAGTGAAAAAGTCATCTCGCCTGAATCAGGAGAGAAATCTGCACGGATCAAGTACAGTTTACAAGTGAGTCAAAACAGCTTTAAACAAATATGTGCATGGATTTTGATGTGAGAGAGACAACAGGAGATGAACTGGAAGCTTTATGAATTATTGTATTTTGCCAAGAAGTGACTATTTAAATTGAAACCACCTAATTTATAGATTTGGTTCTTACAAACATACAGCTTTTCTTGGACTGGAGTGCTGTGGATTACTGTGATGTTTTATGATGTTAATACCTTTATTCAGCAAGTATGCATTAAGTTGATCAAAATGAACTCTCCATTAATCAAAATGTCTTGTGCTACACTTCTGATTATTATCAATGTTGAAATTAATTATGCTGTGTAATACAAAGCACAACTGTTTTCAACATTGATAATAATCAGAAATGTTTATTGAGCAAATCTGCCTATTAGAATGATTTCTGAAGATCATGTGACACTGAAGACTGGAGAGTATTGATGCTGAAAATACAGCTGTGCATCAGAGGAATATATTTTTTTTTAAATCTATTTTTAAATTGTAAAAATATTTCTGTTTTCTGTAACAAATATATGCAACTTTGGTGAGCTAATATACATTGTAAAACTAAAAATTGCATTAGATAATATATAAAATGTATATATATTTTTACATTTCATACAAAAGTTTATGGGTTTGAAAATGCTAAAACAATAGAAGTTGAAAATAAATGCAGTCAGTTTTTGAGGTTAGTGAATGCTGTTGATAATGACTTCATATATCCACTAAAATTCAACCTAATAAAAAGCACCAAACACACTGAGACTTCAAAAATGAAGAACAGTGGAGCTAATTCTGGCTTATGCATCCAAATACTGTAGCAAATTCTGCAGTTTGTGAAGTAAACAGAAAAATAACAATGAAGTAGGCTTACAGCTGGACTGGATAGCATTTACTGAGGATTTCCTGCTATCATTACATCAGAAAGTCTGTCATCTCAACATCATTTGTCTCCGCTGGAAGCCTTTTTTGGGGTTCCAGTGAAGAACACTTCTGTGAAATTCATCTGGTCTTGGTTCAGTTCTTGTGTTTAGTGACTGACTATAGCAGCTTATCGAGAAGAAAGGCTGCCGTGCAGATAAAGGATTAGAT
The DNA here is from genome assembly GCF_023724105.1 of Carassius gibelio. NCBI lineage: Eukaryota > Metazoa > Chordata > Actinopteri > Cypriniformes > Cyprinidae > Carassius > Carassius gibelio. The sequence continues at coordinate 29,427,969 of NC_068372.1, forward strand.
GAACAGCTTTGTTTAACACAAAAGCACAAGAGAGGGTTTGACAGCTTCCACAGAATTGTGGGAAGGAATCTGAAGTTATGATGGGTGTGTGTTTATTGAAAAGAGAAAGCGAAACAAAAAAGATGAGATGTGGTCTGGTACATAATGTTCCACTCTTTTCACTCGAGACTAACAAAATGTGGGACTAAGAATATAATGAAATTAAAGATAAATGGGTCAAAGACAAAAGGGTTTTCAGGCATCAAAACAATGTGAGTTTTATACAGCTTCAATTTGTTTTCCCATACATTAGAATGTGTCCTGTATTATAAAAAAATAAAAAAAAGGCACCCACTAAAATGTCATTCAATTCAACAGTATAAAAAAGACAAATTAAACAAGAATCATTGCATGACATTAAAAGAGACATATTCATTGTAATTTTGAATCTTTACCAATCTTTCCCACTATTCTTCAAACCACTAGGTTTTACCCATTTGTCAGCAATAAGTTTTAATAATAGTGTTTTGCATGATTACTTGTTATTTGTTTTAATTAGTAAAGGTCTGAATACTTATGAACCAAAAAGGGACGTCTCGTCTTTGACCCAAATACCTTAGAAAAATTTATTTATTTGTTATTTTTTGGAAATAAACAATACAAGCAAACATTTGCTTACAGCAATTAACTAATAGGCAATGGCACATTTCCGTAAGCCAAAACTCAAAGAGGAGCATTTTAGTACTCCTGGTTCATCATCCTGGAGTAATTGGGTTTTTGGTTAGATGCCTGAAATAAAGTCTGTGGTTTAACACAAGCTCAGTTTATTTTTTAAAGGTTTCATTGGTCTCAAAGGCTTCAAAATTGATGAATGCTGTTAAGAGTATCATGAGGAATCAAACTTTTGTTGGTCACTGATCTTATTTTCTGCAATAATCCAAAATTCAATGGAAAAATCCTATGGATGGATGACACTAAACTTCCAGGTTGGCCTAAAAAAAACACGTCCTCCATGCAATTGGGTGATGATAATATGTTTCCTGTGGCTAACGTCATTTTGGTCAAAAACAATTAGGTTAAACATTCATGCTTTATGTTTACATCTACAAAATGCCAAAAAGTTCATGTTCACAATTGACCGCTGTATTCCATAAACATTTACTCACTCGCACTTTAAATGCAGTCGTCGCTCCCAAAATGTTCCAGTGTGTAAGTTTCTATTGTGATTCAGTATACAACCTTCACAAATAAATGCCATGTTATGACACCTAAATAGACTGGCAATACCTAGTGTTTTGTAAATCACAGACACCAACACGCTGACATTTCCAGTTAAAGGTGAGGCGTGTTAATTATGCAACAATGGAGCTGAAGACTAAAGCCTATTTTGAAAGATAAGATAATGCTGTGCCATTTCCACAGTTCAGGTGAATTAAATGATTCATGGTTTTCTTTCATGTTGAACTTGGAAAGAAGAACATATTCTAACATTAAACATGTTAAATAAACTATTGTTCCATCCTCTTAAATAACTCAGCGACGACATGCTTCAAGGTTTAGCACTCCGTTTCTCCAAGACACACAGGTGCTGAATCACGCAGTGGGAATGTTACGGGAGTCAGATAAAACTCCAGATTTTGGACCGGTTGCAGAGCGAACGTGTGCCATGCTGCCGTACGTTCAGACATTTATTTTTGTGAAGGTCTTGCATCTGCTTTGCATTAGCTGACTCCAACTCTCTCAATGCTAAGAGCCGATGGGTTTCAGTGAGTCACTAACGGATCACTGCAGAGTCTCACGCTCACCCTTCCTGGCAGTTTCAAGGTATTTCACTTGGGAAGGACCCGATCTATTTATTTTTTTAAACTCGATGGCACACATTTCTCCAAAGCACGTCCAAGGAGAACATGGAAAACATGCTGCTTTTCACAACTGCAAAAGTCACTTGAAAACATTGCAGATCTCAATTCTATTTTTTTTAGAGCACGAACCACAATACATTTCAATGCCGCTTTAGAGAAAAGATGAAGGAAAAGCCTGAATACTTCCACAGTTAGCATGTCAAAGATGATGGGCGAGAAGAACTCAAGGTACGCATACCTGCATTAACACGCAGAAAGGTAACCGATGATTGCACACAAGCAAAAAGAGCAAGAGAGATTACATGCAGGCATATTGATTGTATTTAGTTGTTTATTTTAGAAATGAAGTCATTTGAAAACCCATGCCAAACTACATAACACCATAATCCTTTAGCGACGTCCAGCACATTTATTGCAGTTCTGTCTCCATTTCTTAAAACACTCAATATAAGAAATTGATATTGATGAAAGATGATATGACATGCGTGTTGATTCACATCTGAATGTCCGTGCATGTCTGTATCAGTTGAAATATGCAAATATTAAATGTCAGTAATGGATGATACATCGCATTTCCGTAATTCTCTTTGGTGGTTTCTGAGGGGAAAATAATAATAACAATACTATTAACACTAATACTATTACTTTATAATATAATAATAAAATCTGCAAACTTGACAACCAGGTGGTCTGAGGTATAGTTTATGTTAACTATGGTATTGCTAAAGCAATCCATCAAACTCACAGAAATAAACTGCAATGATGATAATATTTAGACTGAGTATTTAAAAAGGTAAATGCTATTTACTGTAGATACCATTTGCACCAAGTACAAATAGCCTTTTGTGACTAAGTGCCAAACAGTGATACGTGCAACTGAGTGTCAGCAGAAGTAATAATCTATTTGGTAAAATATCTGAGGAATAGTGGACATCTTAGACATATTTATTAAAAGTATAATGCATTTCTCATAAGTGCTTGCATCCAAATAAATTGCCTTCAGAGAGCAGCTTGCATTTCTGCATCTCTTGCAATGCATCCACAAGAGACAAAGGTGTTTGTATGTAACAAGTGAATAATTAAATCATTGTAAAAATTAAAGTATATAAATAGCTTGCATAATGTAAAATAAATTAAATTAATTAAAAGCCAGAGTTAAGTGACTCTCTCTGAAGCTTGTGGAGTGTCCCACATTACAGGTGTCGAGCATGTGGTGTGCAGTACGTGTTTAAAGCCCTTGTTCATAGTGCCCTGGTTTTGAGCATCCTCAGCCCCCGTCCAGTGAGAGAGGGGCAGATCCAAGACTGTCTGAGCGATTAAAGGCTAAGGTAATCCGACCCATCCAGTCATCATTGAGCTGGTAGAGGAGGAGTCTCACACACAGGGAGGAGAAAGACTGACAGGGACCAAAGGGGAGTTCTCCATGCGCACACCCTTACAAACATACACACGCAAACTCCTGCTCTCACACATCGCTTTACTCACAGGCAGGGATCTTACACACGAAGGACTTTGCATAAGACATCAAAACCAGGATCTGGATAGCTTCACATGGCACATGGTAAGTCTGGAAGCACTGAAGGAACAAGCTTAGTCGGTTTTAAGTACCTTACCATTTTTGAGACATGCATATTTAATTTGGATTGACAGTTAGACAGTATAGAGTTACGGTTTAAATGAGAACGTTGAAACAATCTGACAAATCAGGAAATTAATTTTAGACTGAAACACCAAGAGCATGTCACATTTAAATTTGTTTATGCTCTACACTCGTCTAAACTCTACATGACGGTGAAGATCTGGAACAAATTAAGAGCCTTAAAGTTTTACAAAAATTTGCTGGTTTCACTAAACAGCTCTGTTGCAAAACCTCAGTGAGCTGCTGTGCTTTCTACATATGCATCTTAACCGAGAGGAATCTCATAAGTGATTGATTTGAAACACTTTGCATTGGAACTAATTGTAGAAATAGTGCTTTGCATGGGAGACCTGACAATTGACAATTGATTTTTAGCGTTTGCATAATACCAAGCCAACAATATGATACTCTACCAAACATTAATGGGAATTGGGTAAAATGCTTCATTTCGATTGGATTCAATACTTTATTAAAATGGGAGATGCCATAAAATGCTAGTTTTTTGCACATCCACCTGCTTCCCCATTAAGAATCACATAATGCTTTTGCTGTCTTTCTTGTACCAAGTGTACAAAGTTAATTCCGCCAGTTTGGACTGTGTGTTTCAGATCTGGAATCCTAAAGTCGGATAGGAATCACCTGAACCCAGACTGCAGGCTCATTTCCAAACTGATTTCCATTGCAAAGCCGCAATCTACTAGTCTTGGACTTGCGTAACCAGCTATGTCAAAGGATGAGGAAATTCAGAGCCCACCTCCAGAGTGGCTGGAAGAAATCTGAATGTAAACATATATCGGCCTGGCGGAGACGTCATCATGAGAAGGAAGCTCTAGGACACTGGTAGAGTATTCAATATTCATACAAACCAACCCACAGAAGGCCCTCGTTGTTGACTGATTACATGGATATACGGTGTGGATGGACAAGCGCCTTCATGAGGGATTTGCCCTCCCCTCCTGCTGCCTGAGGTCAACCCAACACAACACCACCTTGATAAGTCTGGCTTAGCTGGCCACTTGGTAAGGACACATCTTCTTTTGTTAGAGTAAGCTGCTTCTTACAGCCGTGGTGTTAAACTCTGCAGAGCGCCACAGATTCAGGAAGCGTCACTGTGCCAGAGCGCATAGATCATGATCAGTAAACAGGTTGTTACATTAACTGAACCAAGATGCTGAAGTTTTCCATACTTAGGGAAGATTACCAAGACATCTGTATTAGGTAATCTTGACCGTGTATTGTTTTATTAGATGAATTACATTGGAAAAGGAAATCTGTATGGTGTTTGTTACATTCGACCACAACAAAGTCCCCTTGGAGAACCTTTGATTCCTTTCCTAGACCTTCAGGCCACCATACATCACCTGAAGTCCAATTGAGTTCAACAAGCTTGACAAAGTCTTTTTTTATCCCATACCTTTGCAAAGCGGATCTCTGTAGTGCCAGGTATTTATGGTTGGTTCAATGTAAACCAGGTTAGAGAAGTTTCCAAAAAGAATCTGTTGGTATTCAAGAACTCCACTGGGGTTAATCCGCATTTACTCTTCTGACAAAATCTTTAGCATCCCAAAATGCAGCTGTGGCCTAATGGTTAAAGAGTTGGAGGTGTAACCTGAAGGTTCCAGGTTCGAGTCTCAGTGGCAGGAGTTGTAGGTGGTGGGGGGAGTTAATGAACAGCACTCTCATCCATCTTCAATACCCATGGCTGAAGTGCCCTTGAGCAAGGCACTGAACCCATAATTGCTCCCCAGGCGCTGGTGCAAATAGCTGCCCACTGCTCCGGGTGTATGTGTGTGTTCCCCACTCATTGCGGTGTGTGTGCACTTGAATGGGTTAAATGCAGAGCACCAATTCCGAGTATGGGTTACCATACTTGGCAAATGTCATGACTTTCACTTTCAGAAAATTCAGAAAGGCTGATATATTGCAGCTGACCTGTAGCATTGACCCAATCATATTCGTCAATGGGATCTGGTGCATTTTGGGGTGGCAAAGACATGGCAGGTTAAGCTTATATTCATTTGAGCCTTTCAACTCAATTCAGTGAGGCTTATTTTGCAAACCTGATGAAGGTATGTGCTGTAAAATCGATGCATTCGTCCATACTCTTTCCCTCTCGACCTCGAAAGGGAACTCTTGAAATCAGCTTGCAGGTGCAATGTTATCCATCCGAAACGCAACCGTAAGCTTTGACACATCTCATTTTGATCCCTGCGTATTTTTCCAGAAAGAAGATCTTGGATGGGTGCATTTGTTTTTTCTGCCTGTTCTGCTCCGACATGCTCAGAGCAGGCTGCATTCAAATGTGTCAATCGCTAATCATCAGGATGTTTAAAATGCTATCACACACAATAGCACAAGGGTTTTATTTGAGTGCAATCTGCTCTTCAGTACGCAGAACTGTCTGGATTGGGGCTAACTTCGGCATTGGCTTGCGAAAGCAAACATTCGTGACATTCAATCCAGACTATGAAATTCCACGATGCAACTGATTTACGGTTTACAGATCTGACTTTCCATTTGTAATAGCTGATAACACAGCTGTTGCCAAACCAAAAACAACCACTCTGGAAGTTCTAAATCTTGTATACGTGAATAAAACAATGTTGAATACATTGCGGTTTTGCATGCATTAATCAGAATGGGATATATAAAGGTCATGTCCTTTTCAGCTATTGATCATTGGTGTGACACACATGCGCATGTCTCTCCATTGTGCAACTGGGCTTTTATTCCTGTCAGATGTTTCAGTCTTTCCCTACACGAGGTACATTCTTAATACCAACCTCAACAAATAACTGGAGGGAAAGATGGCAGGAAATGCACTCGCAGCATTCACACTGAGTGGGTGAAAAGACCGCTCAAACCTTGGGAATTTGGTTATATGAAGATATCAAATTCCTGCTGGAGTAAATCCTGTGTGGAACCACAAAACTAACCTCAGAACTAAACTGTTGAATACACGGCTCGGCCCACATGGAAACTCCATATAAAAGGACTGAATGCCTGTCATTCACAATCTACTACACTTCCCGTGTCCTCTGTGTGCTTGTTTAGTGAGTAAAATGGGAAAACTGGTTATCCTATACAACGCTACCAATACCTACGTTCTTCACCAAAAAAAAAAAAAAAAAAAAACCATTGAAAGACTTCTGCTAGAAAAAAAAAAGATGATATTTTGAATCTGGGTGAAACCAATATTGGATCCCAATGAATTTCATTTTATAGGCTTTTAAAAATATATATTTTGTGTTCATATATAAGTTAGTGTACAAGACATCATTTTTGGGTGAACAGTATCTTTAACACATTTTACATTGTAGAAATTCAATTCAATGAATTATCCAGACAAAATATTCTCAGCTGTCTTAACATGGATAGTTCACCAAAGAATTTAAGTATTGACCTTCCAAAAAATACTTTCTTCTGCTGAACTCAAAGAAACAACACTGAAAACATCATACTGAATTTCCTTTTTTTCCTTCCAATTAATATTTTTGTGTTCATACAGGTTTGGAATGATATGATGGTGAGACAATTAAGACTTTTTAGTGAATTGTTGTATAAATCAATTGCACAAAATCGATCAATTGCATAAACCCACTCCACTGAATTCTGCTGATATTCCTCTCCAAATTTGCACAGAAAACGTAAAAAAAAAATATATATCTTAAAGATACAGAAGAGGACAGGGCAGAATAGCATACGACTTGTGAAACTTTGATGACTTTGTATCTGCTTTCAAAAACATACTTGCACACAGCACCCTTGTGTTTCACAGAATATAATATAATTCAATGCTGTCCAAAGAGAGGTGAAACACTTAGAGAGCTGAAATGCATTTAAATTGCACAGTTTATAAATAAAATTGGCAAGAGGCCCAAACATATATAATAAAATAAGGTAAAATGTTGGACAGAAGAAGAGTAATATTTATCCTTGTGTAGCAGATCAAACTCTCCATACGAGAGATTACATTGAGGACACCAGGTCAGGTTCAAACCACCTCCCATTTATTGGCTCTGGAAACACATACGGGACACTTCCCCAAAGGAATATCTGTTGGTAACATCTTCCCACTTTATAGTACACAATATTGACTGGGAAGAGTGAGAAAACATGTGCGCCTTGACTCGCCAGAATCTATTTTTGCGATATGTGACCCATATAGTGTAACTATTTAATGCATAATGATGACCATCCATTTTTACTCCATGGAAAGATAATGTTTTGGAAAGGTTACACAAAAAAAATACATATTTTTCTTTCCAAATGGTTAAATTTGTGCAGTACACTCTTAAAAATAAAGGTGCTTTGCTATGCAATAGAACAACCTTTTTGTCTTAATGGTTCCATAAAGAACCTTTAACATCCGAAGAACCTTTTTGGTTTCACAAAAGGTTATTTTTGGCGAAAGGTGGTTCTTCAGATTATAAAAAGGTAAGAAAGAAATGGTTCTTTAAAGAACCTTTGACTGAATGATTCTTTGTGGAACCAAAAATGGTTCTTCTACGGCATCACTTGAAGAACCTTTTGAAGCACCTTTATCTTTAAGAGTGAACAAAACTCTCGTGAGTTCCACAACACAGCAGATAAATGTCATCGGGAAATGCCACAAGTCAAATTCAAACCCACATCACCTGCATAAGCACCTTGGAGCAACGTTCTGAAGCATGTGTTCTCCAGCTTTGTGCAATAGAATTGTGCAATTTTTCTGTGCAAGTTCATGGCCTGGAAATTGAATGGAATGGGATTTGAAAATTTTAATAAAATGGAATTTTAATTGACTCTTCGCAAAGACCCGCCTCCCTTAGTTACTGTTGCTACATCCTGTTTGGTTTATGATTGGTCAGATCGCCTGTCAATCAAACTGCTGGTGAAAGGTCAATTGGAATTACAAGAATTTACTGAATTTCTGATTATTAATTGAATTATAATTGAAAAGGCATTCTTCATTCTCTACACTGTCATGCCAAAATGAAAGCATGCTGTTAACGCACAATGCTTCTTTGTACAGATATATGCATAGTCCAGCGTAACATATTGAGAAGTGTTAGTTCCAGGGTTATGGTCCGATTTTACTCTCGATGACAGGTTCAGTTTATGACAGCTGTTGTATTTCAGACATAGCATCCGCACATGGACTGGCTGACCTCCAAATACACAAACTAATGCTAAATGGTGTCTCTCACAGCTGTTGACTTACACTGCCAGTAAACATGCGATTTCTAAGAGCAGATGCTCAGAGCCTTTGTCAATAATTTTTAAAATGAGCCTGGATGTCACATCACATTTGGTTTATATGCAACATTTAGGGTCAGCAGATGATAGGACACATTGGCATAATAACTGATAACTTACCATGCTAACTGCTCCTCTGTTTAAATACGGATTCAAAAATTCAGTACACAGAGACTAGCAAACGGTCTCAACAATAGATGTTGAAATAGTTGTTTATGTAGTCCAGTTATGTAACCACTGGCAGATTTATAAGTGACCCACTTCAACTGCTGCAAACATTTCAGAAACAGAACAGAAGCCCATATAAAGTATCTGGACACTTTTAGACTAATTAGTCAAACTTTAAATTTTTTTTTAATGTCATTGCATTAGATAACAACATTATCAAAGCAAGCGTTTGTCAACGTCAAGTACCTAGTAAAACATTACTTTTTAATTTACTTGACGTCAATTTCCAAAAAGGTAATGCCAAGTAACGCACTGAATTGAATCTAAAATTTTGAAGTAGAACAAGTAAAAAAGTATTTATTGCAAAACACTCCAAAAACAAAGATTTTTTTACATTGTATTTTTACAGTAAATAAATAATGTATATAAAATATATAAACATTTATTAATGTATTTTATTTGTACAATAAATACATAAATGAACAAATATATTTTAAACACACTAATAAAGTAACAAAATAAATATTAAACCGGTATAAAGAAAGTATTTCTGTGCATATCCAAACGTGTGTACTTTTTACAAAGCTTCTGTGAGACAGAGAGAGAGAGTGTGTGTGTGTGTGTGTGTGTGTGTGTGTGTGTGTGTCAAAGGGAGTAAGAGAGTGAGTGACTGAGTAAGTGTGTGAGCGAGTGTGAGTGAGTGAGTGTGAGAGTGAGTGTGTGAGCAAGTGTGAGTGTGTGAGCAAGTGTGAGTGAGTGAGCAAGTGTGTGTGAGTGTGTGAGCAAGTGTGAGTGAGTGTGTGAGCGAGTGTGAGAGTCCAGTGAGTGTGTGAGCGAGTGTGAGTGTGTGAGTCCAGTGAGTGAGTGAGCGAACGAGCGAGCGTGAGTGAGTGTGTGAGCGAGTGAGTGTGAGTGAGTGTGTGAGCGAGTGAGTGTGAGCGAGTGAGTGTGAGTGAGTGAGTGAGTGTGTGAGCGAGTGTGAGTGTGTGTGTGAGCGAGTGAGTGAATGAGCGAGCGTGAATGAGCGAGTGAGTGAGAGTTAGTGAGTGTGAGTGAGTGATTGAGAGAGAGTGAGTGTGTGAGTCAGTGAGAGTGAGTGTCAATGAGTGAGTGTGAGTGAGTGAGTGTGTGAGCGAGTGAGTGAGTGTGAGTGAGTGAGTGTATGAGCGAGTTTGTGAGTGATTGAGGGTGAGTGAGTGAGTGAGGTCAGTGTGAGTGAGTATGTGCAAGTGAGAGAGAGAGAGAGTGAGTGTCAATGAGTGAGTGAGTGAGTGAGTGAGTGAGTATGAGCGAGTGTGTGAGCGAGTGAGTGTATGAGCGAGTGTGTGAGCGAGTGAGTTAATGAGTGAGTGAGTGAGCGAGTGAGTTAATACCGAGTATTAATAGCGTGTGCTATGATCGAGTGTGAGCGAGTGAGTGCAAGTGAGAGAGAGAGAGAGTGTCAATGAGCGAGTATGTGTATGAGCGAGTGTGTGTATGAGCGAGTGAGTTAGTGAGTGTGAGTGAGTGAGGTCAGTGTGAGCGAGTGAGAGTGAGTGTGTGAGCGAGTGAGTGTATGATCGAGTGTGTGTGAGTGAAGGAGGGAGGGAGTGAGTGAGTGAGTGCGAAAGTGAGTGAGAGTGTGTGTGTGTGTGTGAGAGAAAGTGAGGAACAGAGTGAGTGTGTGTGATTGAATAAGTGAGTGAGTGTGTATGCGTGTCTGTGATTGTGAGTGAGTGAGTGAGTGAGTGTGTGTATCCAATGGATGAGGCGATAGTGAGATTAGCCTGGCTGGCTGCTTCCACACCCCGCGAGCCAATCCCAGGTGTTAGCCCACGTGATGTTAGATAAAGCAGGACGCATTAGTGCTAATCCCAGCCTGATCTTTGGAGTGTGTTCCTGCCCTCCTTCTGCCATCCAGCCTACACCTATCTGCCCTGTGATGGACCCGAGCATTGCGAGGCCTTCACCCAAACATCTGAAGTGACCAAAGCCTTACATTCCTGTTCTGTTTAATGAAGAGCATGAAGTAGGTGTCACACTTATTACAAATTTATTAAGTGGCTTCACCTTTCACCGTGCAGTTTATGGCTCTGACACAGAGCTCTTGAACTCTAGAATGTTTAACTGATGTGTTTTATGGAGCTGTCTGATTATTTGATATATGCAAGTGACAGGATAGAAAATGAGAACATTTGATTTCTGTAAAATTAAAATCACAGGATTCTTACAGGCATGTCAAATGTCACCAATTTTTTTTTGTAAATATAATGATTAAGCATTTTTACGAGAAAATACGACAGTTTTTCTACTTCAAATTTTGTTTGAAAAATTTAGAAGCAATTTCTGATTAAAAATAGTTGACACCAATTTTTTCCAGTGATCAACTCTTAATTTTAAAATTTCAAAGTTCCATTTTTGTGAATGTAAATCTGACAAAAATATGTTCCAAGAAAAATGTGCTAACATTCAAAATAAGTAAAAAAAAAAAAACATTCAAAACAAACATCCAGTTTAAAAAAAAAAAAAATTCAAAACATTTTTTTCTTGTTTATACAAACATGAAAGAAACATTCCATTTTATATTTGCAAATGCTATGGGAGCGTTACTTTAGAATGTTCTCTGAACATTCTGAAACTAATCAGCTGTAATATAAAGAAATAAATGAAATTGTTAGATGAACATCCAAACAAAAACTAGATGGCTGAATAACTAATGTTTATGTGCTAACATTTTTTAATTATATTAGAGACCAGATAACTCTACTTAAAGGTTTTATTAACGTTACTGTAAGAACATTGTGCATAACCGAGGGAAACCTTGCCATAATGTTAGCCAAACTTTCTTAGAATGATTCCTGTTAGCTGCGTCTCTAAAAAGAGTTTTTAATAACTATACAAAAACAACTAGATCAAAAATAATAATTGAAAAGTGACAGACATTCAAAAGGTTTCCCTAACTATGCTTTAGATTCTGAGCAGTACATTTCAGTATTTACTGGAGATTAAACATAATGAACAGTTCCTGAATTTTTCTTACTCGAGTTCGAACAGTGAACTTGAGCACCTTTCCATAGCTGATAGAAATTTGCTCAGGAAACAGGTAGTTTGTCACCGTATCTGCTTTCTAATCATTTGCAATTACCAGTAGAATACTTCAGACACACATGCGGTCATAAAAATGACAGCTGGGTGTGTTAAAGTTGACAACAGTAAATGTGACTCTATGGGTGGGTGGAACGAGCAAAACCTCACATCACATCACGCGTAACATCACATCACGCTAACAGAATTAAATTACAACACTACACAAATCTGGCAACATCTATTTCTGTAAATAACGTTTTGTTTGTGTTTGTGTCCATCAGATTATTTACAACATATAAACAATATAAAAACTGACATCAGTGCAAAACAGCTTTGAATTATGAAACACTTGAGTTCAAACAAAACAGTTTAACTAACAGACAGTTCTGATTCTAAAATCTGATTGGATGAAGTCTAATTCTATACGAATGCATTAAGTTGTCTGACAAACATAAATGACAATATTATGCATCAAAAAATATTTAAGAAATTAAAACTTTTATTTAACAAGGATGTATTTCATTGAGACATTTAAATTGAGAGTAAAGACAATGTTACAAAATATTTATTTTTCAAATAATGCAATAATTGTAATACTATTTCACATATTTAACTGTATTTTTCAGCTTCTTTTCTAGTGTCTAATACATTTGGGTATGTACCTATTCCTATAAAAACACCAGAGGAAATGTTATGCAATGCACATTAATATCTCTTGGGCAGCAAAAGCATGAGGCTGACAGGACAGGCATCGAGATCACCTGTGATCTCCAAATGACAAATGTTTGTTTTTTCTGGAATAATGCATCCTACCATACTGTTATCAATCTGATAATATCATAGTACTGCGATGACATCTTTTATCAGATTACAAAGACACGTGCTTCTCAGAAACCATTTAGTGCGACAAGTCTGCATGCTATTTCTTGTTAAACAAGCTTTCTTCTCACAACTACAGATAAGAGATAAGATGGGAAGTTACTGATGTTGTGACAGATGAAAAAGGACAGATATTCAGTCTCTTCCAAGGAAAAATTTTTGTTTTGTTTGCTTCCAAAAAATTCCCACAATCCTTTCTGACAAGCCTGGTTAATGCATTTCTCCCTGAAACCTGAAAAAGTTTAGACTTTACACAAGCAGTTGCTACTTGATAGCATCTGATTAGACCAAAATCTATCCATATATATATTAAAAAGAAATGTATTTTGTAAGCATTATTTAAGTCTTTCTAATGCCAAATTTCATGTTTAATTTAATGTTTCCTTGTACGCATTTGATAAATTTAATAGCAGTTTCAGAGCAAAACTGTTTTAAATGAGTCCAGAAGTGTTTCTCTGTTAACCTTGGAAAAAAAAGAGAAGAGAGAGAAGAAAAAGAAGAGTGAATGGCATTCCATAATCTCCATAAATTCCATACATTTTTCGGTTATGGATTCTTTATAAAATGCATGTAGAAATGATTTACTGTTCAATAGTAAACCAGAATAAGTTTAGTATTATTGCTTAAGAATTCAGTATTGTGACATTGTTGGCTCCTATAATTAAATGCACTGATAAGTTGGATGTAAGTGGAGCATATGTGGAAGTTGCAGCTTGTGCACGCAAAAATTTAATTTAGTGCAAAATATATATAATATTATATATAATTTCAACCAGTAAATGCTGCTTCTGATGGTTTAAATCATAAAAGTATATGTACAATAAAACAAACATGTTGCATGCACCCTTTTGAATAGGACTATGACATCACTAATGTTTTTCTCACGATCAATCAGATCACAGCCGTTTAAAATAGATGAGGTAACACTTAAAATCAAACATACTGCAATTAATGTCAAACTCTATAATCAGCATGAAGTCAGTCTCAAATGTAATTGCGATCATAACGCTCGGAGTAAATCGAGTTAATTAGCAGAACACTACTGATGGTAATGATTCACCTCAATGGGCCAATTCATCAAACCACCATCTCTGAAAACTCAAATAGCTGTTTGATTATTTGTACTGCAACTAAAGGGCGATTAAAGCAGAAAGGCGAATAACCATTAGTGGTAAAGTTTATTGGTAAGTGTTCTGCTGTATCCTGAAACACATTTTACTGCCCGTTTACTCTGGATTTCAGAATACACCAATTTTTTTTTTTTTTTAAACATAACATTGATAGCGTTTTCGTGAGAGTCTGGTTAGAAATATGACCGGAACATGTTTTGATGACATTCATTTAAATAACGAGTATCTATTCATTATCATCTGTTGGACGTTTTGAGCGTTTAGACGTGCCAGATGTCACTCCAAAGTGACGAAGGTGATAATGCCGTTTCCAAAATACACAGCCAATGAGATAAAGCGACCAGAATACAACAAAAATGACAAGATGCTTTCCAACAGCATGAGAAGTTCGTCAAGACACTGAATTCCAGACATATTAAAAAAAGGCATTCATTTTTCTATTAAAGACAGTAATAGCTTGTGTTGTGAGTAATGAAGTAATGTTACGTGGGTAGTAATACCCATCAGGTCAATAATTATATATATAATAATATTTATATATACACACACACACACACACACCTCTATTTGCGGAATACATTTTTTTTTTTTTTTTTGCATTGTGACTTTATATCTGACAATTAATAACATCTTCCCACCAAACTATATATATATTCACCCTGACCTCAGACAACCAATCAACTCCTTAGACCAGGGCTAAAAATCTAACTTTATTGAATGATGTGGGCCAAAAGTAACTGTTGCAATATTTCCAACTACATTACATTGAAATCTACATTTTAATGACGAAATGAATTTGACATTCTATACAGTTCAATGCAAAAAAAAAAAAAAAAAAATGAAGAAATGCTAAAACAATAAGTTAAATTGGCAGACCAAATTATAGGCCAATTTTTGCATGCAAGCACTGGATCGAGCATCTGTACTTTAGACCAACAGATGCGTATTGACCCAGTAAAGCCACCATACATACAGTCAATCTGGCAAAACACCTTCTGCATATGCTTTCTGAATTTGTCCTTTAGTGCTACCCATCTGCAATTTCCTCGTTTGGGGATGAGTTTTTTCACCTTCCTTTTCTACTCTAGAGAAAACAGTAACTAGTGATAGCAAGGAAAACAAACACTTTTCAGCAAAAAAAAAAAAAAAAACTCAACTGCAAAAACAACACAGCATTGAATAGAGATTCCTCAGAAGAATGCAGTCAGATGAAAGAAAACTGTGTGTGTGCATGCAGGCATAGACATATGCTAGACCTGTGATTAGCTGAATCAACAAAAGACAACAGACAGATCCAGCATGGGACGTTATACCAGCAGGCCCACATCGAAGATTCAAAGAAAGCACTTTAGATTTCCCGAAAACTGGAAGCAACTACACCCATAGCATGTTCAGTTATTAAACACTTTGGTCTTCGTTTTCAACATGCACTCTCAAAAATAAAGCTTCCAAAAGGGAGTTTTGGCAGCAGGGGCATAGAAGAAGCATTTCTGGTTTTCCAAACAACCTTTCGGTAAACCTTTTTTGAAATTAAAGAACCTTTTGTGGAATGGAAAGATTGCATGGCTGTTGAAAGGTCATCATGGAACTATCAATGGTCAATCAAACAAAAATAACTCTATTCCATCTCAGCCAGTCTATTTTCAACAAAACACTGAGGTCTGTTTACTTTCATAAATCTGTTTGCATTGAATGGATCATCTCTGCAAACAAGAATCCCCCCTCAGGAGAAGTAGGATTAATTGTTTGGACTTGCCGGTGTACAACGATGTCAGGTCTCTATCCAGGTGGATGCTATGAAAGACACACCTTCATGAAGATGAGGAATCAATTGGGGAACGAGACAATGCATAGAAAGATCATGACCTGAAGAATGAAACTTACTCTATTCATCCTGCACATGTGATGATCTTGAACCTTTCAACACAGACAGTAATTCTTTAGGTTGTATTATAATGCACTTAAGGCCTATTAAAAAAAAAAAAAACAGACTGTTTGCCAAGTATGCTGCTGAAAGCAAAGAAATTATAACACTTTAAAGGTTAAGTCACTAAAAGTGCATACTTCATACTAGTTCACCCCACACAAATGAGCATTTGTTTTCATTAACTGTAATTTTTTTGCCATTCTCAAGTGGATTATAGTATTTATACTGGCAAGTTCTGGAAAGAAAAAAAAAATAGTCCTTTAGATGCATCATCAGCTGCCAGATACTATTAATTTTTGTGTTACATGACAGACAGTGATGCAACCTGTTTAAACAACAATACAAAAGAGATTTGAGAATCACTGCTGAAAAAGAAAGACATTTAATAACTTGAATTTAGATATGTCTGATATTACAATCGAGGCTGATGCCCAGTAAAACTATTCTTCGAAAGTTGTAAATGAAAGTAAGATTATTGGAGTAGATTTAAAAAAAAACATTATATTTGTAATAATTATATTTAAAAAAGTTATAATAATATTAGACCATGTCAGTCTTTCTACTTCAAGATGTTACATGCAATTCAATTTGTTCTTTGCAATTACAATTGTAAAAATTACTTGCAATCTCTGAGTGAAAATTGTTTACATGCTAAATTTGGTGTATGGATAAACATCTTATATTACATTCATGCTAATATAAATATTAATATTGAAGTTCTATACTGTTTTGTCTAAATCAAAAATAAAACTATTATAGTAAACCGAATTTATGCAGTTACATTATAATTCACATTATGAAAAAGTTAAATTATTAGGCCTAAATGTATATTAAACAGGGATTTGCTAAAGATTATTTTTAACAGTGTAATTAAACTATTCATGTTTTTAAAAGATTAACTTTAAACGAGCGTTAGATGACGGTGGCAAACTAAGCGTAAACTCATTATCCTTATTTTTACATTAATAAACGTCCAGTACAGACCCATAATTAATATACATATTCTGTTAAATGTTAAAGGGGGGGTGAAATGCTCGTTTTCAGTCAATATCCTGTTAATCTTGAGTACCTATAGAGTAGTACTGCATCCTTCATAACTCCAAAAAGTCTTTAGTTTTATTATATTCATAAGAGAAAGATAGTCTGTACCGATTTTTCCCGGAAAAACACGACCGGCTGGAGGCATGACGTGTGGGCGGAGCTAAAGAATCACAAGCACGAGTAGGCTTTTGCGTTGAGAGCATGTGGAAGCTGTGACTTTACCTTGAGGAAAAAACCATCATCCCAAACAAACCATGGCTAACAGTCAGATTCAGCCGTTTATTTATGATCCAGAATCAGATCCCGAGGCTGAAACTAAACGAGAGCAGCAGCAGCAACGACGTCTCTATGTGGTATGCACTGAAACTGTATATATTTGCTTAGCGGTTTTGGAAAATGACTAAGTTCCACTTTATGTCGTCTTTTTTTTTTTTTTAAGCTGTACATGTGGAAAGTGCAGTTTGATGACAACATCTCATGTTGTTTACTTGATGTGCTTACGCGCCGATAGCTAAGTTAACAACACAGAGATATTTGAAGCAGTTTTACTCACCGCATGCGGTTCCAACACACGATCGTGACCCTTTTTCGTTGGGACTGCATTATCCTTAAGAAATAAACGATACGCAAATCCGGCGTCAAACTGGGCCTTGTTTATAAAACAAGCATCTTCGAAATGCAGGGAACAAACACAAACACTTGCACAACTCCGTTGATGCTCTGTAAAAATAAACTCCATCCACTGGTCCCTTAATGCTGTTTTTTCTTTGGTAATCTGTGCAGGGTTGTCTTGCCCTGGCAACCAAAAACACACTTCTTTCGTGTTATTTCGTGACGCTCTCGCTCTGATCAGTGAAGTCTGTTGTGCTCTAAGTGCTCTGCTATACGGGAGCGCGCGCTCTTCCGGCAGAAGTGCCTCAGGACCCATATAAGGAAATTCCGCTCCATCTAACGTCACACAGAGCCATACTCGAAAAAAACTTTCCGAAACTTGTGACAAACCAGAAGTAGTATTTTTGGAACAGAAATACTCCTTCAAACGTACAACTTAATTTTTGAAACTTTGTCGATGTTTAGCATGGGAATCCAACTCTTTAACAGTGTAAAAAACTCAGTATGCATGAAATAGCATTTCACCCCCCCTTTAAGTTATCATGTGATTCAGAGGACTAGAAATAGCACACAAGTGATATGAACCACTCATATGGTGTTTTTATATTGGGTTTAGCACTTTTTAGCAGTATAAATCAACCACTTTAGCTGCATGGCTATGTTAACAGACACAATGTCAAGATGACAAAGTGTAATTTCTGTGCAGAGTATTCATTTAAAACCATGCATGTTTTCCACTATTCCTCAGGAACATTTTTACAGTTCACTGAAAGCTTTCAATAAATAAGAAGAAAGCCACATATGTGACCCTGGACCACAAAACCAGTCATAAGGGTTGACTTTTTTGGAAATTGGGCTGTTTACATCATCTGAAAGCTGAATAAATAAGCTTTCCATTGATGTATGGTTTGTTAGTCGGACAATATTTGGCTTAGCTACAACTATTTGAAAATCTGGAATCTGAGGGTGCAAAAATATCTAAATATTGAGAAAATCGCCTTTAAAGTTGTCTAAATTAAGTCAATAGCAATGCATACTAATCAAAAATTAAGTTTTGGTATATTTATGGTAAGAAATTTGCAAAAAATCTTCATGAAGCATGATCTTAACTTAATATCCTAATGATTTTTGACATAAAAATTGATAATTTTGACCCACACAATGTAAAGTTGGTTATTGCTATAAATATACCTGTGCTACTTATGCTTGGTTTCGTGGTCCAGAGTCACATGATTCAAAAGCTCAGCAACTGCTGTGTTTTCTAATGGGTTTGTTTTGACATGTTTTTCAGTTTCAATGCTCCACGCTGCTCTAAGATGAGGGTATGGAAAGAGGTCACCCTCGCCTTCATCCTCTTTGGTGCCTCGCTTTTCCTCCTGCTTATGAAAACCACATCACCTGTTGGGTCCTCCTACCTAGAGGCCTTAGGGATTTCATCAGACCCTTCCTCAAACCCACCAGCCACAACATCATCCTCATCTTCACTTTCCTCAACCTCAGCGAGGAAGCCAGCGCCGCGCCGAGCGGTCAGAGCCACGGAGGACATGGGCTTTCTTCTCTCCGAATGTAAGAGAAACCCTTTTTTGGTTTTCCTTAGTAACATTTCCAGTGTGGATTAGGCAGCGTTGACGCAGACATGACGGGAAGGATTTAATATGTCATTCTACAGTCGCCGTTGTGTTTATACCACATGCCTCTGCAGCCAGCGCTGCTCACTCACACAACTCCTCATTTATCGTTCGGCTCACAGTTTCCACACAAACAGTGTCTCTCAGCTCACTTGAGATTTAAGACAAGACCGCCCAGGTGAAAAGAGTCGACATTTTTTATAGTGTCATTCTGCAATATGTGGAGACATTAAAGGGAACGAAATGTTGTGCATCATGCATATAATCCAATAAAAGAAAGAAATAACCTTTATAAATGTGCATATACCAATGTTAACATCTAACCTATACAAACCTATTTAGAGAGCAATCTAATTATTCATATACTTTACATAATTACTTTGGACGCACTTGTATTTACAAAAGAAGCAACATGTGTCATGCTTCTCCAGTTGATTTATTACTTTAAGAATTGCAAACATTTTTGTGTTACAAGCTTTCTGAAATGTTGTTTAAATATGCAGATGATGCATTATGAAGTTAAATATGCATGGAATTGCATGGATTTCCAGAACATAAATCTAAACATTGGATAAAGCCAGGTTCAAAATTAGTTTTTCGGTTTGTTGATATACTAGAGTTAAAGGTTTTACAAAAAGGGATCTTGGATGTGTCCATCACTCAATAAAATACTCTCAACATGCCGAAAGAAATAAAAAAAAATTATCAAATCAGTGCAAATTATATATGAACAAACCCTCTGTAAAAAACCTTCAAGATGTAGATAGGAATAAAACTATACAGAAAACAGTTTTTAAATATAATTGAACTCTACAGACACAAACATAAAAAAAAGTGCAATAGAATAAATAAATAGTGTATTTTGGATGATTTCTTTCTATAAGTCTGAAACATCATCTCAAAACCGACCAGTGCATGAAAAACTATGTCTTTGACTTTAGTGTCTTGTCTTAAACTTACAAGGTATGATGGATGTGTTTTAAGTTGTTATGGTAAGGACTGTCAATCAAAAATGCAGAGACCGATAAATGTTTCACCTCATGAAGATTGTTTGAGGAGCAAAACTAAAACATGCCAAAACTGACTTGTAAATATTGCAAAGAAAAGCAGACCTATTATAGAGAATTATTTCCCTACCTGGTACACATTTGATGTCTCCCAGAAGCCGGACACCCATCTTGGTGTCTCTAAAGACTAGCAAATAAATTGAATCAGGTGTATTTAAATGCTCAGTGTTAGGTACAGCATGGCCAAAGCTGAGAAACATTAACATGCAGTAGAGAAAGACCAGAAAAATACACTAAAGCCATCTTAAAGATGAACATTATCCTGCATTACAACGGTTTAAAATGAGCCGTTGAATCCTTAACAAAATGTGCAGGCTAAGCCCTAAACTTTGACACATGATCCATTTCTATTAAAACATTAAGTATGTTTAATTATTGGAGTACCAAGACAGAATTAAATGGAGAGCACATGGAAACTGAAGCTGAAGTTTCCAACTCCTCAGACGTGTCTCCTGAAAATAAGACTTAACCTCATGTCACCTTTAGAGTTTCAAACTGTGCTCGCATTTGCCAAAAAACAAAGTTTCAATCAAATTCAGATATCTCAATACACAATCATATTGAACATTTCAAATGTTACTATAAAGCCCAAACACACTGCCTGTATCCACATAAATGTTATGGTTAGAGACCAAAGTGAATGTAGATGCCATAAAAATGTAACCAGACACAGATGAAAATGAAAAATACTACCTCTATATAAAATCCAGGATTCAACAATATAGTTTTTTTTTTCTTTTCAGGCAAGCAGTTAACACTATAAATTCAAAACCACACTTTAGCTGGAAAACAATGATGCACAATGGTCTGTAACACATTTTTAGTGATGCTTTCAAGTCATATTTAACCACATTAGTGTTAGCCTGCTAGATTAACAACATAATAATCAGCATAATTGAACCAACAATGTAAAATGCAATGAGCTTGCAATGCATTTACAAATTCAGTGAATATACGATTTTCCACTGAACCAACAGAATGAGGTGCTTGTCTAAACCCAACTTTAGCCTTGTTTTCATTTGTGTCAAATGCTTTCCGCCCTCAGCGAGGTCTATTTTTTCTTACTGTATTTCAACAATTGTTTTATGTGCATCTAATTTTACTTCTAAGGGATTTTAGTAAAAACACCGAAAATAAAATTGATACTTAAAGCAAACATTACTAGGTTTGAAACACTCTATACAAGACTGTAAACACTTCTAAGGTGAATGCACAGATGTGTCAGACGAACGCAATGCAACTACGTGTTCCCACAAGAATTAGCACAGTCTTCTACAGTGAGACGTTTCTGTAAGATAAACTTCCTTCATGGCAGAGAAACATTTTGAAGAAAATCCTAATGAGAAAATCTGTTGAGTTCACACAAAATCCAGAAAAGATTTTTTTTTTACAAGTACAAAAAGCTATAAGGATTTGAGCATAATTTATTTTGTAGAACTAAACGTTAAAGTAATGTTAACAACAGAGTGAACAGACCTTATTTTTATTCATAAATCCAAAACCAAAACCACAGAAACTCTGGAGGGAATCCATTCTAAATGAGCCTGGCTTTGGTTTAATGACATTTCTATTGCCCTAGAGGTTTGTTACCAGCACAGTAACACAAACACACGTTAAATTATGTTTAATGGCACATTAGCCAAAGTTTGGAAAGCATACACAATTGCATACTTGTATAAAGTATGTTTCTTGCCTAAGAACTCACTTAAGTCTCTTGAATGATGAAAAAAATAACCTCTGAGCATTAACGTTGTTCTCTGGGTGTTTTTCCTCCTCTAGTCTCATACCTCTTCCAAAGTTTCACTGAGAGCGAGCTGAAGAAGGTGATTGCGACCCTGGTGGACCGCAAGGAGAGGAGGATCAGAGCAGAGACGGGACGGAGAACCAAACGAGAGCGGAAGGACCCGAAGCCGTGCTCTCTACACGAGATCGAGGTCAGGGTGAGCGAGCTTGGGCTTGGGTACGGGAGCGACGAAACTGTGCGCTTCAGGTACTGCAGCGGGAAGTGCATCCACGAACGACGCAATTATGACATCGTAATGGAGAAGATGCAGTTATATAAAAGCTCCAGTGAGAAAGGACGGCAAGGACGGGATAATGGGAAAAAAGACAAGGCGCGATACGCCCCGTGTTGTCGCCCTACGAAGTTCGAGAAGAAGATGTCTTTCTTTGACAAGGACAAATTCTACACCATCCAGAATGTCTCTGCGAGAGCATGCGGTTGCGTATGACATTCCGGGAAATATGGCAAAAGAGAATGTTTCAGAATTCCGTGGTAACCATAGGAGCTTTGGAACACGCAGAAATCATGGAACTATTCGAGAACGTATAGGGCACATTGCTATTTCGAAAAAGATGCTGGGAGGGACCCACAATGCCTCCATGGAAAGAATGAAAGCTACAGAAAAGTGAAACACAAAACATAAAAGACAAGGCCTGAATTGTCTAAAGCCTTGGCAACTATTGGATTTTTTTGCTTCTGCCTTTTCAGTGGTTACTGGCACTTTTGATTAGCACAGGGTACTGGAATTTAACCAAAGGTGGATCGCTGGTTTAATTCAATGGGACCAAAAGCTGGCAGGAGACTCCTTTCGCTTTCCACTGGAGAACTTCTGCAGAAGAACAAGTTCAGATACAGTAGTATTTAACCAAAGATATATCTAAATATATATTTACGTAGAGGGCTACAGAGACAACTGTATGCTGCTCGCTTTTGTTACGAATCTGAATACTGAAGTATGAAGTGCAACGCAGCTGTGAAAACTACCTCATTTCTTTCTTGGTTTCTTTATTGTTTGTTTCCTTGGAAGAATGTACATGCAATGAATCTTGTTCTACCGCACCCACTTCCTGGGATTACGCTAGTCACAAATATGAATCAAATGTATACAAGAGAAATGCTTCTCGACCGAAAGGATATTATCTAAAACAACACTGTCACTTGAAACGTATATGCACACTATATCAAACCCCTGGATTTGACCTTAAAGCCTTGCCAAGGCATGTCTGATCAAATCCAAGTTTCTCTCATCTTTGCGACAATTTATACCCAGATATTTAAGTTTAATAGGAATATAGGCTATCCAACTCGAAAGACCAAAAAGGACAGATGTTTCCTCAAAGTTGTCGTCCTTAAAATACCTTAAGTTCATTTTTCTCATTGCCACATTCCGGTTTAAAAGTCTTTTAGACAATGAGATACATTGTATTTTGGAAACTAATTCCAGGTTTAGTCTTTCTCAGCAGCGAATATTTACATTTATTATCTTTGAACACATTTATGGACATGCAATTGTAACATTTATTTACAAAGATGGAATAATATACTACTAAAAATAAAGGTTCTTCGATGGTTGTTTGAAGCACTTTACATTAAACAAAGATCTGTCCTCCTAAGAACCATTTTCTGCTGTACAAGTGCATCAAAAATTCATAATATAATGCTTTTTGGTTCTAAAGCAACAGTAAATAGGGTTAAATCTTAGAAAACAAGAAGAGAGGTTATTCAATCTTAAAATCAAAAAGGCATAAATATATTTTGCATAAAGAAAATTATGTATGTAAAATTATGTATGTATATATATATTTTTTTTGACATTGTTCATGCCAATTCATTGCACTCATTCTCATTATATTAAGGCAAAAAAATATGAAAAATTAAATGGAAAGAAAATATATTAATTGTGAACTATTTGATAGCATGTTTTGCCATCATTAATTTATGTTGATAAAAAAAAAATTGCCCACGTCACATTTCTGCAATATATTATATTAATTCCGCATATGCACTTTTTTTTAAAGCTAAACAGTTACTATTTTGTGCAGCTTAAATGGTTCTATGACATCATGACATCAGAAAATCTCTTGAACCTTTATTTTTATAGAGTGCACATGCTTCACCCCTCCGTTAGAAAAAGTTCTTTATGTTCTCTTAGTTGCTGGACTAATTATGGAGCATGAAACCGCTCATAAACACAGTTAACTGATCGCAGTATGTGTGAAGATGAACTGCTGAAGAGTCTAATGGTGGAGTTGTAAGCAGTTCTAAGCTGTTCAGACGTACAGGATTAAGCGTTAAGTTTAGCCTTGTTTTTTAAAAGTGTAGCCAGTTTTTTTACTGTTACATTCCAGTTAAACTCCTGTATATATTACACCATATTCCATGTAAGTCAGAAACACAAAAGGACAAATCTGGTTTATATACAAAGCGTGCTGAACAATCTGATATAGCTGAATTTGGTCTAAATCAAATGAGCCACAATCCCCAAATCAGTTCGTAGAGCATTAAGATAATGGCAACATCTACAACTACGTTTCTTGAGATTGGTTCAGATAACTTCTTCATCCATGCTGTTCTTTGCAACTGAAAAATACTGTGGTCTAATTGAGTAACTCTGAAGTAATTAAGGACAAAACTACAAATGAGATTGGAGTCATGCCAGGATCCATCAAGCCCTAAACACGTCTTTCCTTTAAAGCTAATCAAATTACTGTAAAAACTAGGCAACAGCTAATGGAGCATGCAGTCGTTTTACATCTCAATTCAGGTCTCATTTATGTATGTGATTTGGAATTTAAAATGTAATGTACGTTCTGAATGACAATGGAGTTGCCCTGATGTTGCCACACACCTTCAAACCCAGGGCAAGGACTCAAGTTACTCAAGTTTAAACAATCAGTACATCATGTCCCGAGGATATATCAGCAGTAGACAAGACAACATGTCTTCAATTTGTTTTTAGAGATTTAGGGCACCCTGCCAATGGTGGAACCCTAGTAAGTGATTAAACTGCATCTAAACTTGCTAATTGGATACAGAAGGAGATCGCCCGCTTTGACAAGGCGGTACCAGTGCCGTCAATGCAAATAAAATTATATATATATATATATATTTATTTATTTTTCTGGGAGATTGCAAACAGTGAATAAAATGCGTAAATTAAATTAACTTGAAGGAATACTTCACCCAAACATGATAATTTGCTTAAGATTTTTTCACCCTCAGGCCATCCAAGATGTAGATGAGCTTATTTGTTTATTGGAACAGATTTGGAGAAATTTTACATGGTTACATCACTTGCTCACCAGTGAATGGGTGCCGTCAGAATGAGACTGAAGAAAGCAATACTATGGATAGAGGACTCATATTTTAGCCAGAAACAATGGTTAAAGTAAAAAAACAAAACAAAAGAAGGGTCTTAACGTTAGACTTTAACTGATGGACTGGAGTGGTGTGGATTATCATGATGTTTGGAATCTCATTCTGACGGCACCCATTCAGAGGATCCATTGCTGAGCAAATGATGCAATGCTATATTTCTCCAAAACTGACGAAGAAACAAACTCATCTACATCTTGGATGGACTGAGGGTGAGTACATTTTCAGCAAAATGTACATTTTTGAGTAAACTATTCCTAGATGTCACCAAGCATGTAAAAGTGTTTGTCCCCCTCTGAAAAGGCTTATGCAAATAAGTTCAGTGACTCTACTTCTGTCCATTCATACTGGAGTGGAGTACTTTAGTGTCTGTATTTGTGTGTACAGTGAGATGAGGCAGTATTACAGGTATGCAAATGTGTGTGAGTGTGTGTGTGTGTGTGTTGATGTTGTTACATTTCCAATGTCAACTAATCATGATCAGCATTTGGGAGTGTTGGCTTTTTCACACCAAGAGCAGAAATGTCGATGCAATGCATCTGTATTGTGGATAAATGGTATTTATTGCAAAATGCTTGTCATTTATTTTTAGATATTTCAGGAGGGAGATGTATTTATTACTTTACACTTGTGCCAAATGGAATTTCTAAAGTCGGCTGAATAAAGATACCCAGCTTACAACAAAAGTTGCTTACTTTTCTTGCGTTTCTAAATTCACTTTCCTGTTTCTGCTCAACTACGAGATGTGTAGACGGCGGATTTACAATGGCACAACTTCAGGGCACAAAAAGAAGATTTGAGTTTTGGTGGAAGAGATCTTGTTTACAGTGCTTTGATGTTCAAGCGATTGGGGTAAAGTAAGGACGGTAAAAAAAAAAAAAAAAAAAAAATGAAAACAATACCATGAATAAGTGGACGACTTGTTAATGTCAAAGTGAAAACAGATTCTCAAATCCAAATGAAGTCATTAAGGAAGCATTCACTCCATTTAAAATGACCTATACCTACACTACTGCAGCCAATGTGGTTTAGAGGTCACAAATACTTAAACTGAAATCACTGGTGTTGTCAAGGGGCTTGATTCTAATATAAATACACTTCAATCTGGAAAGGCAGTACTTTGGCAGAACCACCATTAAGAAAAAAAGAAGATCAATACAGTTAATTGACAAGCACAAGGAAGGAAACAGATACCAGAAGATTTCCAAGTCACAGAGTATCCAATGGAGTACAGTTAAATCAATTGTTAAGAAACTCAAGAAGGCCACCAAAAGACCAATGAGAAGTAGCCTACCCCAACCAGACCATGGGTCGTAATACAGAAGTTAAGATCTGAAAAGTTGTTCAACACAATTTGCCCTTACAAACAGAAAAATGTTGTAATATGGCCTCAGATCCAAATCTGATTGATAATTTACAGGCAAACGTCATGCAACCTGACTTTCATGCACGCTGACCAAGCTTGGGTAGTTTTTAAACTGATGAAGGGGAAAAAAAACCTGTATCAGCCAGATGTGCGATGTGTGTTTACATGAAAGAATATTTTACTGTTGATCTGTGTCAAAAAATCCTAAATGTTGTAAAACATGAAAGCTTCCAAGGGGGTGTGAATACTTCTTACTGGCACAGTATGCTTGTAAAATCATGCTAATTAACACATTATTTGGATTTTACCATCACATAATTAACTAAAAATGTTTTGACCACATGTTCAAAAGCACTAGCACATACAAAAAATAAATAAATAAAGATCAGATGAACACGAGCACAAATACAACTGTTGCTATTGGCTGTAAACATTTAGCCCGTTGTAGGGCGACTAGCAGATCAGGGTCATTTCATTACAACATCACTGGTGCATTTCACTTATTGTGCACATGAATCCAATGACTCCCACAACCTCTAATGTTCTGTGAGAAGACCTGTTTATGTTTAAAACCCTGACATGCAGTAAACGAGAACACATAAACAATACCTCCGTTGGGCCAAGATTTTAATCTTTCTCTAAGTGGTGCAAATTGACCAAACTGAGGTGTTTGTCTCTATAACGTTCCACTCCAAAACAGATGAAAGCAATTAGAAGCATTTCAGCTGCTTTCTCCTGTAAGCATAAGCATCTTAATAGAAAACAACAGCCACATTTCCAGTTATTTACAACATGTATGCCTTTGGGTGAATTTCATGAAATCTTTTAACCTGTTAACCATATGGATGATAATTCCTTTGTTTAGGCCATCTTTCCAAAGACTACTAATGTGAACCAAATGAGAATGATCAATGAGAATAAAGGGAATTAATGAATGGGAATTGTAAATACAGTAATAATTTGTGGTGAAAGGTGATCCGTATGTATATCCACGAGAAAAAACAAACAAACAAACAAACAAACTACTTCACACATGAAGAAGAGTTGTTTCTAAATAATATCTTTACCTGTACTGAAGTGTCGTAGTTTACCGTGGTAAATACAAATGAATAGGTGAGAAAATGTCTGATTTAAAACAGTAGGCCATCTTGAAGTTTATGAGAAACGCGTTTGTGCGTCACGTGATCACGCATTCCCGCCTTAAACAAAATGAGCTTGTAGTTTTCGCTAAAATGGTTGTAGCCTACAGGTACTACAGTAAAACTCATTCTTTCAGACTTTCAACAAATTTATACAAACATTTTGAAAATGTCTTACACTTTGAATGTAATTTTAGATCGTTTCACATTATAAAAAGCAGCAGAAATAATAATTGTTGTTGACTACCATGGTAAATCACAGATATAGATACATTTATATATCTATATCTGTTCATATATTCGTATGTACTCTTTTTTTGACGATTTTTGATTAATGCAGATGCTGAACAAAGGAAGTTGATGATTGACACGCCTTAGAGCCAATCAAAAAGAGAGTTGAGTTTGGAGGGGCGGAGAAACACGCAGGTGCACCTGATTAACACACGAGACGAGACGCGCACTTCACAAGAGACCACCGCAAAAGAGAGGTATTTGTTTGATTTCATCTACTATATTCGTATTAAACCCTTTTTTATTTATACAAATCAGACCGCAGAAATTACACTAAGGATAAGGCTAAAAGTCGTATATTGCTGTTACTGTCCTTAATATTTGTTTATTTGTTTGTTTCTCCACAACGGATACTTTGGTTAAGTCTTATAAATATGGTAATTATATAGCAGTAGTTAGTTATTTTTATGATTACAGCTGCCGTGGTTACACTTTGAGTTTGTGTTTCCAAGCCAACAGAAATCGCTACATAAAAACACTTCCTCGTTTGACCACGTGACGTCTCGAGGACCACCTCAGTGCATCACGTCTTGCCTCTTTACTAACCTGAAGCTGAAGAGCATCCACAGAGACTCAATGTCCACAGACGCAGTGCAGGAGCTCAGGCAGCAGTGCCTTCAGAGAGGCGCAGCGGGGATCAAGGCTCTTGGAAGGCAAGAGAAATATTCTACTCTCTTTAAAGCAATCTAGAGGTGAATTATGACCACTGTGCCCTTGAGTAAGATATTGACCTCACAGGTTACACCAGAGGGACTGAACCAGTGATGGGGTTAGTCTCAGAAAAAACAAAGCCACATTTCACCCCCCCCCCCCCCCAAAAAAAAGTTACCTTGTACATAAAGAGATTTTTCATGAAAATGAAACATAAAACTCTTATGCATCCCAGATGGATACTTTTATTCTCAGTTGTGATGCTCAACAGATTTTAGATTGTCATTATTGCAGTATTTTCTGATACAGAAAATAAAGCTGTGGCACAATGACTTTTATCTAAATCAACAAATTACAATGCACAAAAAAGGTATTTACATGTGCAATTTGCATAAAATATTATTTTAGCATAGTGAGAATCTGAAGAATAAAATGAAAATGTCATAATTCAAAAATCTAAATTGTAGCTTAATTAATCGTAAAATAGCCTTTTTAAAGAAAAATATATAATTTCTAATGTATAACACTGTAAGAAAAAATTATATGATCAGTAAGCCATGGCAACATGTTTTTTCATTTAATTTATTTGAACTCATGATTTCATATTTGAACTTCAACTCATGAAGTTATAAGAGCTTCATATGGTCAAGATTAAAAAAAAAAGTTAAAATGAGATTCAAACAGTTGGATCAGAAGTACAGTAAAAATTAAAAGCAGCGACTGATCTTAAGTTTTTAAGCTGACTTGGAACTTTTAATATACTTAATTTACAATAATTTATGGGTTTGGGATTTTAGGAATCAATAATTTAAATATTTGTCTTTGTAGTTCATTCGGCTTTTACAAATGTAGCGGATTTGGGAGAAATAATGAAAATGTTTACGTACAATAGTTTAACCTAGAACATAAATTCTTTATATTTTTTCCAGGACATTTCGCATTATGGACGATGATGGCAGTAAATCTCTGGACTTCCAGGAGTTCGAGAAGGGACTGGAGAACTACGGCATGTCCGTGGGGAAGGACAAAGCACAGCAGATCTTTGTCATGATGGACAAGGATGGAAGCGGCACCATCAACTTTGATGAGTTTCTGGAGAAATTAAGGGTAAGATCGTGTTTCCAAGATGCTGAAAACACCTTCATGCTTCTAATTTCAGTTTCTGTGCTTCAGCCGCCCATGTCAAGCGCACGGAAACAGGTGATCAATCAGGCTTTTCAGAAACTAGATAAGACCGGAGATGGTGTTGTGACCATAGAAGATCTACAGGGTGTATACGACAGCAAACACCACCCCAAATACAAGAGCGGACAGTGGACAGAAGAACAAGTCTTCCGCTCTTTCCTGGAAACCTTCGACTCTCCGTATGACAAAGACGGAAAGGTACCTACCATTTTTAGGATGTGGGATGCTTTACAAAATATTTATTTTTATTTTATTATTTCAATCCTTAAAACACAATTCTGTAATAAAACATAATTTTAGACATCGAACAAAAAAGATGTTGGCTGAAGCCTCAGCTTTAGTCACTTTCACTAATAAATGTACTCCACAAAGACATAAAACCCCAAACCGTTTATACACAACTTACACCCTTTATAAATGATTTGCACATTTCAAACGCACTAATCTGTTTTTCTTCCCATTCCAGGTGACTCTAGAGGAGTTTCTGAACTATTACAGCGGAGTCAGTGCTTCTGTCGACAGCGATGAGTATTTCATCACCATGATGAAGAACGCATGGAAGCTGTAGTCATCATCATCTGTCGTCTGATTGTCGCATTGTCATTAGATCTAACACTAAGATTGTGCAATATTTACTCGTAGAAATTCTGTGTCTAATTAAAAGTGTTTGATTCCTACATCTTGCTTTAATGTTGCACACCGTGCTTGTTCCCAGAAGACACAATGAACGCATGTGAATCTTGACCAGAACGCCAGTGAACCAAATGACCGCTGTCAAAAACCCAGGCTTGTTAGACGTCAGCTTCAAAAGGCTTTATTGAGCTCTCTGACAAACACTCTTCAGTCACTTGATAAATCACACCAGCTGTTTAGACTGCAAACTGGTGCATCCATTCATCTGATGCAGTTAATGTGCTGTTGAGTGAGATGTTCATGAGCGCCATCTGCTGAGCCAGTGTTGCCAACTAAGTGTTGCTAAAGGCAGATGGGTTTTTTATTTTTCTACTAAAAGTTGCTAAATGACGTTGTGATGTCATTGCGTGATGACGTCGTTACATAACTGACACAAAACAGCGTTTTTACGTAGAATATACAATACGATTACTCAAATATATTTTTTTAAATGTTATTTGTTACTAAAAATATTATTAACCAAAAAATAATAATTTTAAAAGTAACAAGAAACATCTTAATTTTTCTTTTTCTTTTTTTTTTTTTTTTTTTTTTTACAACATTTAATTATTGAACGGTACACACTTTTTGTATTTTCTTATCAACTGCACATTCTGAACAATTAGGGTTTTTTTTTTTTTTTTTACAAAAAAGTCTGTAAAATAGGACACAATGTACTGTTAATATGAAGGAACAATTCATATTTATTTTTCGCAGGTGTTTTTAAATTTCACACTGCATTTTGTGTTTTAAAGTTACATGGTTACAACTTAATGGATAACATCCTCGCAGAAAATGACTAGTACCTTTTCAGTTTCTGAACAACAATTATATATACAAGCTAATACCATGTTGTATCATAAATGTGCATTTATCATGTAACGATTGGAACAAGCAACTTAATGCACATTTTATGTTTGTACTGTTAGACATCTTTCTTCAGCTCTCTCCAGGTTGATGTGCTGCTTGTCTGGCTAGCTGTTTAATGTTTTCCTCTTTTCATCTAATTATGATGAAAATATGTGCCTTTTTAACGTCACTTTAAAAAAAAGTTGTTTAAAGTTGCCACTTTTTTTGTTTTAAATGGATAAATTTGTTGCAAGGTGCTTTTTGGGAAAAAAGTTGCTAGGACATTCTAAAGGGTCGCTAAATCTTGTTCACTGCACCACACATACATCTCAGAAACACATTGCTTGATATATTTCTTTGTGCTAAACGAGTGTTTTGCTTATTGATGCAGTTATTACAAACTAAACCAAAACTACAATGATTTTTGTCTCTGAACAAAATTTAAACTAAAACAAACAACTGAAATTCAAAGGTTTTGGGGTCAGTTTTTTTTTTTTTATTATTATTTTATTAATGTACTACATTTATAATACGCACAGAAGATTCCTGTTTCAAATAAATGCTGATCTTTTAAACTTTACATTCATCAATGAGTCATGAAAATAAAAATGTTAAGCAGCACAACTGTTTTCAACATAGATAATAATAATCAGAAATGTTGCTTGAGCAGCAAATCAGAATATTATCATGATTTCTGAAGACCATGTGACACTGAAGACTGGAGGAATGATGCTGAAAATACAGCTTTGATCACAGAAATAAATTATATTTAGCAAAATATTCACAAAAACAGCTATTTTAAATATTTCACATTACTGTTTTTACTGTATTATTGATCAAATTAATGTAGATTTGATGAGCAGAAGAGACAAAAGATCATAATGACCCCAAACTTTGGAAAAGGATTGTTTGCATATAAACATTTATATAAAATTAATCCACAAATAACACATTGTGCTATAATTATTCATCACTTCTTTAAGAAAATAAAGATTATTCCATATGAGAAACTGAAGTAGAGTCCCACGTTTTGACATAAGACAAAATTTTATTTCAAATGTTTCAACTTTTTTTTTTTTTTTACTTTGATATTACTATTTATTTTGTAAAGGAATTCAGAGACATGGTGTGCTAGTAAGTGATAATATACACATAGAAATTTACAGAACATTCAAGGGTACAAGTTTGTTTTTTTTGTCCTTTTTTTTCCGTCTAAATGCACTCAAACTTCCAACACAAGAAGAAAATCTTCATTTCTGACAAATCGTCTCCAAATAACAAGAAAATGGATAAAAAGTTAATATAGTAAATCAACATTAAAAAAAAAAGGCCAACACAATACAAACCCCTCAGAATATGGAAAATAAAAACAAATACCGATGCTGCATTTAAAGGTTACATTTTACATAAAAAAGAAAAGAAATAAACATTATTTGCCCCTAAACGAAGCTACACAACTCAATTTGATGTTCAAGAGACGTTGGGGTGAAGATATTTTTCTCTTTTACAGGGGGCGGATGTAGAAAGCGATTCACTACAACACGAGTCCGTGTGCCCATTGAGTCCTTTATTTGTTAACACCAATGAGAAATCTAACTACCATCTTAACAGACTAGTAAGAGTGTCAGCTTGTCCAGGAGACGCTTGGTGAATCTGGCAGAAATCAGCTGGGAATAATGGTACAACTACACAGAACACATCAGAGGTCAGGTGACCGTGGAGCTTCCGGGAAGCCGATTGGCCGATAAGCGCGATGATGTGGCCAGTTAACTAAGCCGAGAGCCAATGAGAAGAGAGAGCGATAGAGACACAGAGAATGAGTAAAAAACGGTCCCACGGTAGAAACTGCAGTCTTGAAGAGCCACGTCTTAAACTGAGAGAGAAACACCCTCACAGGGAAACAACCTCATCAATATGATGAGCGACCAAGTCCAAAGCCATACATGGAAAAGTCTGTTTTTTTCTTCTTTTTTTCTGTCTTTTCCTTATTTGTTGTCTTTTTAATTTGTTTATTTGCAGTCCAAGAGGAAAGAAAAAACAAAAACTAAAAACAAATGAAATGATAAAAAAAAAAAAAAACTCCAGATTTACAATAAATGTTGGTGGGGGAAATGAAGAACAGAAGTTTGGGTGAGAGAGACTCCACTCCAGGGGTCCACGGCTGCGGTCCGAAGGGGCTGTCCACAGAGATGCCTGCGCTGAAACCCCGGAGGGCGGCTGTGGGTCGGGCAGAGGGTCAGGATGCTATGTGCTCTCGGCGGCTGGGGTCTCGCTGTTCTCACAGTTACCTGCACGAAAACAAGTCAACATTAACTTAGAAAATATGCTCTAAAGCAGCAGACGATCAATGCAATCACAGCATGAAATGCATGGTATATTGTTCACCTATCAGTTAGCAGTCTACATTAGTTATGTTCTAATTACTCAATATTTAGGATATTAATAATCAAATTTACAGATCTCATTTGATAATGTTACACAAAAAAAAAAAAAAAGATATAGGATTCTAAAATAACTGGTTTTATTCAAGTCAAAAGTATTTAACATCACTGGAACAATCTAAATACATTCTTTAATACTAACACAACTCATAAATCGTGGTAAAAATGGCTCCCACTTTTTAAATGATCTAACAATAAGTTATACATGTAATTTTTTATGCAGATATGATTAATCTTTGTTAATTAAAGTCCATTTGTTCATTTATTCACAGTGCATGTTACAACTTTTAAGATTGTATTAGAAAATGGTGAAAACAGCATTAAAGGTAGGGTAGGTGATTTTTCGGAGAGGCTTTGAAAGTGTAAGATCCCGCCCTCTCTGCATCATCACTCTCCAAAGCCACGCCTCCTCCTACACACAAGGTGACGCATCATCAGACAGACAGGATCGTAATCCTCTGATTGGACAAAACATTTTATGATCCTATGCCTTCCACACACGATATAAATACATTTAGAGCAGTTAACTTAGTGATTGCTATTGGGATGTGAACAGACATCACAAAAAATGTTTTGGGACCAAATCACCGACCCTGCCTTTAAGATTAATAAATGGTGCATATACTGTATATTGTTCATTGTTATTTCAAGTTGACAACTGTATTTTACTAATGATGAAAAATGAAACCGTATTGTAATGATAAATCAGATTTTACAATGAATATCTGTCAGAATTTCACAATGCATCACTGTAATATTGAATATCTTCAAATTCTACTGATTTGAGTTCTTAGCAGGGTTATTGTATTATCATTGGGATGCTATTATAGTGAATTAGTTTCTGTTTACATAGTAATTTTTCATGCAGTACATTTCTGTGTTAGTCAAGTGCATACATTTTGTTTCTTAAAAAATATTTAAATTTCAGTTATTTCACTTTTATTTTTCTTATATAGCACTTTATACAATACAGATTGTGTCAAAACAGCTTTACAGTATAAAACAGGAACATTTCAGTACATCAAGTTTAGAACATCAAGAAAACAAGGAATGTTGCCTTGGAATCTAGCTGAAACAGAAAATCATGATGTTGATGTTTAGAATATGTTAATGTATTCATGCCTTATAGTTGCATTATGCAGATCAGAGCTGGATGATAATATAGTTTACATCATGCATTGATATAAACAATCATGCAGCAAAGATTTGGTTTGTAGTAGCTACTGATTTATGCGTGTAAACTGTATAGTGAATTTACACTAAAATGAACATATACAAAATTTATTTATATTTAATTTCAGCCATTTATTGGTTACTATCCTTATCAAAAGAAATATTGATCACTATT
The DNA here is from genome assembly GCF_023724105.1 of Carassius gibelio. Taxonomy (NCBI): domain Eukaryota; kingdom Metazoa; phylum Chordata; class Actinopteri; order Cypriniformes; family Cyprinidae; genus Carassius; species Carassius gibelio. The sequence goes on from NC_068372.1 coordinate 29,463,305, forward strand.
GGATCATCTCTAGTTTAGTGCATCTAAAACAATAAGCTAAGTGTCTGATGTGTGGTATGTTCAGGTCAAGCCCGTGTAAAGTAAATAGTCCGTACCACTGGCGGTGGAGTTCCCCGTGCCGCTGCTGTTGTTAGCAGGTTCATCATCGTCGCTGTCGTCCTCGTTTGACTGTGGGATCTCTGGTTCGGCCGGGGCGGGTGTGCTCTCAGTCTCCTGCTCCGCACGACTCCGCAGAGCCAGAATCCGGTGATGCAGCGCCGCGGCCAGCTGACCCGCATCTTTAGAGCTCGCCTGAAGACACACAACTTACACCATGATACAGGGATCCCAAAACTAACATACATGACATGATCACTGATGAATGGGTAAGAAAAACTATCACATATATATGATTCAATATTTGAAAATTAAGAATAACCAGACAATTTATATTTTCCTACACATCTATAACATTTCACTAATTTATCACTTTAAAACCTGTAAACAATGGGTCTTTATATATTAGACACGAGGAGGAAATAACCCTAACCCCAAATAAATAATTACAATTTAGAAAGTTTAATATACACACACACACACATGCATATATATGCACATATACATATATATACATACATATATATATATATATATATATATATATATATAAAAAATAAGTATATATATATATATATATATATATATATATATAAAAAATAAGGGGAAGTCGTGGCCTAATGGTTAGAGGGTTGGACTCCCAATCGAAGGGTTGTGGGTTCTAGTCTCGGGCCGGATGGAATTGTGGGTGGGGGTAGTGCACGAAAAGCTCTCTCTCCACCTTCAATACCACGACTTAGGTGCCCTTGAGCAAGGCATCGAACCCCCAACTGCTCCCCGGGCGCCGCAGCATAAATGGCTGCCCACTGCTCCGGGTGTGTGCTCACAGTGTGTGTTTGTGTGTTCACTGCTCTGTGTGTGTGCATTTCGGATGGGTTAAATGCAGAGCACAAATTCTGAGTATGGGTCACCATACTTGGCTGAATGTCACTTCACTAAAAAAAAGAAGTTTAAAATGCATTCATAATAAAATAAACTTCTAACAATTTTGAAATAATTTAAAATACATTTAAACATTAAAAATTATGTAATTATATAACATATATAATATAATTATTCAATCGTGTATAAAATAAAAAATGTATAATTAAAACAAATATAATAAAAAAAAATTATATATATATATATATATATATATATATATATATATATATATATATATATATATATATATATATATATATATATATATATATATATATATATATATATATATAATATTTAAAACATACATTTAAAAGTTTTAATTTTATCTAAAATAAATACATTTTATATATCTGTTACTTAAATATAATAAAAATCCATTTTAAACACACACACACACACGTATGAAAACAAGTACGTTTTTAATATTTATTCATTGATTAAATGATTGAATTAAGACTTTCTTGTACCATTTAAGAGACTTTAGGGCATTAAATTTGACACCTAGCTAAAATTAAGACTTTCAAAGACCTGTGAAAACCCTGAATTTTATATAACCTGATTTTTCCTGTTTTCTGTGAACAGTAAAACCTGATACCAGAGTTGCTTTTTAAACTGTTGCATTATTTATCAGACAAACAATTAAAAACCTAAGCATGTCCTGTGTTAAGGAGGTGTCCATCCTACCGATATGAGGAAGACCTTGACGCCCTGGTCCTCAGTGTCCATGGCTGTGATTCTAACACTTTTCTCACTGGCTTTATCCACCTGCATCTGCGGCCAAAGCTTGGTGTTGAGGATCAATCGCAAACTGCCCTGCGTGCGCATCACTAAGAGACAGACGGACACAGATGAGGAACATCAAGACATTTCAGCTCCTCTAAAGAAAAGCGAGTGGACCGACGCTGCTCCTACCTAATCTCGACTGTAGCGAGCCATCATCAGTGGACGCCATGTCGTTAAGTCTGAGCAGACCGCGGCCTCGTTCCACCCACGACTGAACTGGTTTATCGAACACAAACAATTTGCACTGCATCTGTGGAAAGACAGACACAATCAAACCATTATCAGGACATCAAAGTTTAACTGAGGAAAAAACAGGCCTGCGCAGATTAAAGGAATGTTTCGGGTCAATTCAACTCAAGCTCTATGAAACTCATCTGTAGACTAGTAGAGCTAATGCAACATGAGCGTATCTGGTTAAAAAGAATATTATTAAAAATGACTGATTGTTTCACTAGATTGAAGCTGCACTGAAACTGCAATTTGGACCTTCAACCCGTTGGTCCGCAGTGAAGTGTAGAAAAATCCTGTTTTCCTCAAAAACCTTCATTTCTTTGCGACTGAAGAGACAGACACGAACATCTTGGATGACATGGGGATAGACTAATCCTTTAAGTGCTTCTTAAGTTTCTTTAAATTGTGGAGACTTTTGTTGTGACTGCTATGCTGAATGCCTTGTAAACCTGATTTCACCTGTAAAACGTTGCTTTCCGCCTCCTCTCCTGTACGGACCTCCACCTTCTCCAGAATGCACTTCTTGGCAGTGGCTTTGGTGTACGCGGCTGCGGACTCTTCCAGAGACTCCGTTGCATTGTGATCTGACACACACACACACAGAGAGAAAAACATCACTTCAACAGCTCAGGATGAACTGAACGCAGCAGACATGCCTATCATGGTGAAGGCTTGACTCATGAACATTAGAGCAAGACTGCATTGACTAATCCCAGAGCATCTGGTCCCATAACTGATTTAATATTCAATGAGCCAAACAGTGTGATTTTGGAAAGAACAAATTTCAAACATACATGTAATCAGGTATTAAAATGTTCTCAGCATCAAGTAATGTTTTTTATGCTTACTGAAAAATAAATAAATCATAGATATATATATCTTGTATATTCACTTCAATTTACTTAAATGCATTTTAAATACATTTTTTAAATCAAATTGTTCAATAATTTTAATTTATTTTATTATTATTTTTTATAGTACATGTACATATAAAACAATGCATATAAATATAAACAGAAGAATGCATATGAATACAAACAATATATAAACAAACATATACATATATATACATATATATATATAAACATATCTAATAAGATGTATATAAGTATAAAACATACAATTACATAAATAGTATAAAAAAAGATGACGTATAAATAATAAATTGTACTTAAAAGATAGATATATCGATACTTACAGTTCAGATACATGTTTTCATGAAAACTAAAAGGTTTATAAAATGATAAACTTCACATTTCAGCCTATTTTTAAGAAACTGTCAAAAGTATCAATTATATTAATTTAAACAATTATTATCAATCAATTGTTATATAGATTAAATATAAATCTATATCTTAGTGTCTTAATTGTTTAGATTTGATGACCGGTTCACATCTACAACTCTGTGTAAAACATGAACAAAACCAGCAGACAGGCTTATTGAAAATGCAAACTCAACAGCTGCCAGTAGGAGGCGCTTTTGGAACGACAGAAACACAGCAGTTTACGTTTAATCATCACATTGAGCTGTATCGAATTCTTGTCTTTCCGTCCCCAAATTTAAGAGCTCCCGAAATCATAACTAAGACTTTCTTGTACCATTTAAGAGACTTTAGGGCATTAAATTTGACACCTAGCTAAAATTAAGACTTTCAAAGAGCTGTGGAAACCCTGAATTGTGTGTTATTTATACACACACTGTGTAAAATAGAGTTGAGTACCTACTTTTCTCAGGTGTGGCCTCTTGTGATGATGGCTCTGACGCTGGAGCTGAACAGTCTTTACTGACCTCGACGGACGCCTCGCCTCCTTTTGGGGGGCTCTGAAAGCATTCCCATACAAAACTATCTTTATACACCTCTGATGATCCTTTTAATGGGTTTACACTGGTGTTGAAATCAAGAAATAGTTCAACCATGCTAAAAACTAAATATTTAGTCACTTCCTACTTTAGTTGAATGGAAAAGAGCAGCTTGGACTTTCTGCTAAACTTCTTTTTGAGGCAAAACAAAAGGAGGAGTAAATGTTTTTTATTTTTGGGTAAACTGTTCCTTCAAATGCTACATTTAAAAGCTGAAAAGGCAAAAGAATGTCCAAACTAGTGATGGTATCCACTCACCAGAACTCTCTCAGACATGTTCTGGCCAAAAACAAACTTGGAGCCTTTATCCGAGCTGTTGGTGGCATTGTTGGAGCTGTAAGAGCAAACAGAAGCAGATTTACCCAGGCCAGAGAAAGCGAACATATTCACAGAGCTCTACTGAATCGTTACCTAGCGCTGCCCATGTACTGTAAAAAATAATTAGTGCGGCCAGACTGAGAATCTTGTGTGGAGTCTTTTGAGTCACTGGATGTGCTGTTTTCATCCAACTGCTCAAGAAAAACACAGTAACAGAATCGAAGAATAAACACAAACACTCCTTGGGAACTTCTTTTGTGCCAATTTGCTCCTAGAATAAAGAATGAAACCGATGCAGCAGTGAGTCAGCGCTGACCTTCGCTCGCTCTTTGATATTCTGCCCGAACACAAACGATGAGTCCACTGCACATTCCTTCTGACTGCCGTCCACTTTCTGTCCACCTCCATTTTCTTCTCCTTCCTTCTCCCGCTTCTGCAAAGGAACACAATTAATGCAGATCCGGCAACAAGACTGTTGGTTTTTAGGACTTTTGTGAATACACTGGATACATTAGGCTTTTAGGACTCTTATAGGAAGAGCGTTTCTGTACGTTTTATGAAGGCAAATAAGACTTAAGACCAAAACTGAAAGATGATTAAAGGAAAATACTGAATGGAAAACAATACGTCATTCTAGTCTCTAAATGTAAAGGTCTTTCATTACTACACTGCTAAAAGGTGCTGTTCTTAATCAGTATTTTTGTCAATTTTTTAGTGCAAATGTCTAAAGAGTCAAAATACATTAAGAAGTCTTGTTTTCTGAGAAACTGATCAAAATAAAGGGAGTTAATTTAAAACCAAGACAAATATCTGTCAATAGGTTTAGAAGAATCAACTTAATTCCCCGTTTATAGATATTTGTTCTTGTTTCAAGCATGAACTCATCAGTTCTATTTCTTTATATGTCCAGATGGCATCTAAAGTAAATGTATCTTGACTTAAGGGTGTTTAGGCCTTTTTAAAGCCTTCATTTTTCTGGAAGGGTGAATTAATACTTTCTTAGACCCACAGAAACCCTCTATAATATAGTGAGAATATAGAGCTCATACTCAAGGAAGGAAAAAAAACACCTCAAACTGAGCACAAAATATTTCTATATTTATATGGATGAAATTCTGATAGCATGAAATGTAAAACACTGAGATTGTCATTACAGTAAAACAGACTACTTACAATGCATAGAAATATGAGTTTGTACAGAGTCTCCCAAAAATGCACTTGTAAGATTATATTGCAAAGATTTGTCAAGATATTTAAGCCTAATTCAATGAAGTCTCATAATAAATATTTCATAATTCTAAAAGCGAAACACCTTCTAAATGTCAAGAGTTCAGCACGATTATACCACAATCCTGCTGCTGAAAACCAAGATAATTAACTCTAGAATGAAACTGCATTAATGCTGGAACTAGATCAGACCAGAATCTCCTCCAGTCATATTTATTAGTCATCCGTTATGAATTACTAAGCACCCATGAGCGATGACTACAGGTGACGCTGATATTTACGAGATGTGCAATTAGCTGTGGTTTATCTATCAAGCGTTTCCATCTCAGATGTTTGTGCAGTATGTCCTCACCGGTGATTTGTCCGAGCTTTCTGTGTTGTTCAGGAAAACAGATCGGCTTTCTGATGATGAATCTCCAAACTTCCCCACTCCGTTTGTTCCACAGCTGGAGTCTGCGATTGAAAACAATGGCGTAAACTCACAGCATCACACGATCAACACACGTTCCCAGCTCGGGGTATCACGGCCCTGAGTCATGACTACTAGGGGTCACCCGAAACGTCCACTAGACGACTAATATAGGTGACTGATGGACAATATATATACAAATAATGTACCCTAATAATGAGAATGAACTGAAATAATCACTTATTTCTCACAATATTCACATGAAAGTTTATTTTTCGTATTCTGTAGATTTTAGACAATTTTGGGGGGGAATTAAGTAGCCCGTTAAAACATTCAACCAAAAAAAAAAATAAATAAATAAAAAATACAATAGATTTCAGGAAACCTGGGTAGTTTTGACTTGAGAATTACATCGTTCCACGCACAAAATGAGCCTGAAATCTGAATCTATACAGAACAGACTGAGAGCTCTACAGATTGTGTTGCTGTGAAAGCCAGCAGGGAGCATTATGCGAGATGTACGTACTGGTCTTGACGGGTTCTGTGAGGGTTTTGGCCGGAGGAGCCTGTAAAACGGCTGGTCTCAGAACACTGCGCTGCTGTTCTTTGGGCTTCTGACTGGGAACGCCTGGAAAACAACCTACTAACGGATTGAATCAGAAACCAAATGCCGCAGCACAACTAGGGATGCACCGATCTGATTCTCAGTATCGGTATCGATACTCCATTTTCTACCGGATCGGTTATCGGTCAGACGAGACGATTTTGCGCATATAGAATTATGTTACTGTTAAGTTTCCATGCACTTTATTCTAAGTGTTCTGAAACCGTTTAATGTGAGTTACAAAGGAATATTTAAGTTTTTAAGTAAATTAAGTAACTCTTCTGCAGCTGTCATTCATTCAGCATTCAAACTGTGTGTCGCGTTCACTTATGACAACTCTCTCCAAAATGATACAATGTTTCTATTATTATACTTGATCTGTAGATAAAGATTAGTTTTTTTTGCATACGAGGACTTTATCTTGCTGGAGTTCAGTGCTGTTTCTAAAGCATGTTACTTTGTCTATTAGATCATAGCACTAGGAACTGTTTTTCACACACAGGAACTGAAATGCAAAACTGTTCAAAGAAAAGACTATCGCACACATATAATACACTACGCATCAATATCTCTTCCCTTTGTGCTTTGAACTTTTCTATGTGGAGCGCAGCGTGCTGTGACTTTGTGTTGCTTCAAGAGCATCATTCTGCACACGGGATGAGCCTTTTATATTATAATCCTTTTGCGCAATTAAAAGATTAGAAATAGCCTTTCTTGTTCTGTCATATCTAGCATGTTTGGCTGCCTCATTACCGTGCTATACATTAAACAAACAAAAAAAAAAAGTCTTAATTTTACAGTATATATATTTGTCTAAATATATTTACTTGTTTTTCAACAATATTAAGAGCAATGTGTAACATTTTACCAGATTTAGTCCTTCACTTTATTTGTTGCCCACTTAAAAATGTTTTTTCACTTAATGTTTAGAATTTATTAAAAAAAATTCTATAGTAACTTTTGCTGCCACTAAACTAGATTATAAGTGTTTTTTTCATAGATTATGATTATGCATTTCCTCATTTGTTATTTTTCTGTATAATGAAGTTGACTGTGTTTAACACACAAAACAGTGATGATTAGGTCAACACACAGAGGTATAGAAATGATATAAATAAACCTGTGCTGTATCAGATCCACATCTGATTTTTGTTATCGGATCGGTTCTGAAATTTTTTTATCGGTGCATCCCTAAGCAAAAAAGCACACACCAATGTTTGATGATCAAATAAAAATCTTTAATTGCAATTCTCATGCAATGGGATGTTTTAATATATGGAAAAGCTTTCTAAGCCACTGTCGCTGTAGTTGACTAAAACTAATTAAAATTGAATTATGATTTAAAACATATCGTAATTTTTTTATTAACTGAAATAAAGCTCAAATTAAATATTAGATAAAAAAAAATAATTAACAATAATAATAATAATAATAATAATAATAATAATAATATAAAATAGCCCATAAATTTTAAATAATGTTCTAAGCAAGATCTATTTGAATAGCTGAACATTTAAGCAATTCGGCTTAATCTATTTAGGGAGCTTTCAAAAGCACAAGATTACTTTTTATATTAAAAAAAATAAAAATACTGAAAGAGGGAGCTTTACAGTCCGACCCATTGTGAGTAAATTCCCTAATCTTTCCTGCTCTAAAGAGCACATTCATGATTTACACGTGTGTTTAGATGTAGAAATGTAGTAAAAGCAGGAATGAGTTAATCTTACCTGCGCTTGGGGCCTGGCCATGAATGAGTGTGGGAGGTTTCAACCTGAACCCGACGGGCTTCTCCTCTGAAACACACAAACAGAAGCGTAAACCAAGAGCTCTCAGATAAACAAACACTCAAACTTCATCCATATGAGGACACAACACTACCTCAAACAGATCGGTCAAGAATAAGACAAGCTTTTTCTCCACTACAATGCAAAGAAAGGTCTAGTGCTTTTCCATCAGAAATTTGGGAAAAAACAAAACAGTAGAGTTTTTTTTAGATGCATACAGCTTCATGTTTTTCAAAAACAGTAGGCAGTATGAGCTACATAGCACACAGTATACACGTCTGTTGGGCCCTCATCGCTGTGCCTCATATCTACAGCATCAAAACGGATCTGACCACTTCCTGTTAGACCTTAGTCCCCCCCCACAGGCCTCTGGACTTCTTTAAGCACATTCCTGACAGCAGCCGATACACATTTGGGTTTAGTGTGCTTGCCTCTTTCCAAGAGAGTCCAAAATAGAAAGCTGCCTTCAGATGCATGCACAACATCTGCCATTTACATCACTCTGTGTAACACGCTATATAGAGGATCAAAGATCTGAAAGCACTTAGCAAATGTGTTTTAAATGAGTTTTGAACAGAATGAAGATTGTACATTTTTGCCTAAATATCATGTCTTTTTAATGTAGCACTGCCCTTCAGAAACTACAGAAGATACTTGCATGTTGTTAACATTGTCATATGTTAACTTTTGAGCGGAGTCATTTTTATAAATTCAATTAATTTTTTCTTGTGACCTACATGTAAATGTGTCTTATGTGAAATATCTTATTCAGGTCAGTACTAAATAAAAATTAACATGCATTTTCTATGATCCCTCGTATTTTGGTAAAATGATTAACATTGCAAAGTGTATGTTAAATTTTCACCATAATTGTGTGTGTATGTATGTGTGTGTATTTTTATGAGATTAAAATGTATGTAAATGTTTTGTTATTTACTGGTATTTTACATTTCTGAATGTATTAATAAAATGTAATTCATACACTGATGTGATTTTATAAATGACATTAAAATTATTTTTAACAATGAACATTTTATAATACATTTAATTTATACAGTAGACAATACATAAACTATTTATGAATATATATGTGTGTGTTTGTGTGTGTGTGTGTGTGTGTGTACACACATGCATCCATAAAAAAATATCTTGAAATAACATTACAAAATGTCATTATACTTTCGTTATAATGCATCCCAAAAACAGATTTTTTTATGTTTACAAACCCACTCCAAACCACATCAGCATGTGAAAAATCATGCAGACAGTCACTCCTGGAGCTCATATCTGAAAACCAAATTGGATGTGCGCATCGTAAACAAAGCCTAAGACTGTCAAATATGACAAAAGCTGTGGACGGCCACAGAACCCTGTAAATTACTCTGAGTAACAGATGTCCAGACGGAGACTGGCGTGATGAAGCATCTAGTGACAGCCAAAATAAGCAAATAAAGTATTTTTAGATTTTGATCAATATCATTGCAAACTGTTTTTAAAACTACCAGAGAAGTCCTCTGACCACAGATAATGTTTAAATAAAGGATCACCTATGACAGATTTAAAGAACTATGAATTTGTGTTTCTCATTTGAACAGTCGATTACCCTGAAACTTGAGTAAAAATATTTTTTTTCCAATCCAAACAAAAAAGCTGAAGAGTCATGAACCCAAACGAAGACGTTTTTCTGCCAGTTTTGGTTTCTATTTGTATTCACTCACTGTGAAATCTCATTGGTCCAAAACCCTCCTCCACAGTTGCATATTAAACTATTTTTCCAGAGCTTTGAAAAGAAGGTTGGTTCTTACCTGGCTCCGAGTCTGAATTACCAGTTGGAGACTGGCATAAACTTGAGGGCATGAAGATATTATTCTTGGGAACTGTAGCAGGAGACAAAGAAAGCATGAAAGGAAGAGAGGGTCAGATGGGAGTGTAACACTTTCAGTAAAAATCACCAAAGTAATACTTCGAACTGGCTACAGACTCACCTGAATGTGACGGGGGGAACTGGGTCAGAGATGAGGTCCTTTCTCTCTTTACTGGAGGACAGTACTCATCTCGATCTGAATCTGGAGAACACAATTAAATCAATAGACTGTTCAGAAACTACAACTAGTGAAGCACTTCAATTCTGGAGAACTGAATGTGCTCTATTTAAATGATCCTTTTGCAATCATTCAGCATTCTGATAATGTTAACTACACTGGGTTCTACCTTCAGCTGATGTGCCTTTAACAATAACAAATGAGCTAAAAATTACTGATATCTGGATGATACAGGCACATCTGTGTCCTACAATATATTTCATCAAACGCTGTGTTAGTATCTCACTGTCTGCATCTCATCACATATCAATATACAAGTTCCTTTCCAGCAAAACATCATCATTGCATCATTGCATGTACATGCTGCTTTTGCTCCATGTCAATATTTCTGTTTTCAGCTGTTAAAATGTTTTGTTTTCAGAATAACAAATATTGCATTATGATATTTTTCAGGATTTAAATAATAATGCATTAAACCCCAAACTAAAATCTCAATTCTTATTTTTCATCATCATTTTTGCCAACTTTAAAAGCAAAAGCAATGGAGTAAAACCAATTGGAGCAAAGGCAGACTGCATGTGACTTCAATGCAAGTCCATGGCAAGAATGCTGCGGTCAATATGCAAACACAATTATAATTCAATGTAAATTAATATTACAATACACATATTAGCATTTTCCAAGACACACCTCTAAAGACCTAAAGACAGTGAGAGTAACATCTAATGTAATATACTGTAAGGGACAATGTGCTTTTGTCATACACAAATCAGTCTGAATGTTTTTTTTTTCGTGTTGTTTTTGGGATCCAAACTAGGTATCAAATGAGCATCTGACTGAAGCATACTACTGCACAATATAAGTGTGAATTCAAAATTTGCATATTTAGCTTTCGGCCCAATACATCCTGAATTTTTAGCCGCAAATAATTTCCACTTTGGTGCATTACTGGAAAAAAAACCTTTTCAAACTCACCGTCTCCATCCTCTGCACTCGACCCATCTGCAGATCTCTGGAACAGACAAAAACATAAATTAATGTATTTGGTCATGCAGAGCTGGACTACATTACAGAGAAACACACTGTACAAGGGGAAAACAACATCTTAAACAGCCCCGTTTTTAAATAATTTCTCACTAAAAGCCAAAATCGAAATGCTGTTTAATTCGCTTAAACTGCTTCGGGGGAAATCAGATTCTGAGAGTGATTTATATCAGTATTAGTCAGTCAGCAGCTGAAATTCATCTCACTGCCAGACATATTGGCCAACTGAGTTGGTGAAATTACTTGCCAATGCTGAAATTTGTCAGGTACAAGGTGATAATTTCATGCCCCACCGGAGCGTTTATTGAAAATGTCTTTTTTGTTATTGTTATAAAACTCAAAAGTTAAGTTTAATATTTCCCACTAAGTGTCTTCCATCATAAAATCCTCCGGCTATTATGAAAAGGGGGTTTGTTTAGTTGGCAACTACATAATTCACAATGTCAAAGCTGCTAAAAACAACACATAAAGCTGCAGCGCGTCATTTCTTAGCCACCAAATAGAAACGCAATCGCAACAAAAGGCTTGAGTTTTTTTAGTAGGACTTCCTGTTGGCCGAGAACATGGTGGACACGTGTGTTTAAAATTTGCAATGCTGTTTGTTGAATCTAGCAGAGCAGAAATTTCACAATGTATTTTGAGTAATGACTGTAGCCATTGACATCCATAGTATGAAAAAAAAATACAACGTTAGTCAATGGCTACCGTCAACTGTTTGGTTACTAACATTCTTCAAAAAATCTTCTATTCTGTTCAGCAGGAGAAGGAAACTCAAATAGGTTTATAACAACTTGAGGCTAAGTAAATAAAGACAAATTTCATTTTTGGGTGAACTGAACCTCAATTCTTGCTCTCTCTCTCTCTCTGCCTATTGTTAATTTTATTGGTCTTCCTGCTGCTATTGTTGTCAAATAAGGAAATGTGCATGCTAAGTTTTTTATGATGAAATTAAAAACAGAAGTAAAATATCATATCAACAAACCTTCTGTGCTTTGTCCTTCTGAAACACAAACACTGGAGGAGCTATGGCAGGCTTCTCTGTTAAAAAGAAAAACAGAAAGAGAATTGGTATGAAACATAGCTCAAATAGATATAAAACACGTATGCCTTTCCACAATCCTGCTCAATAAGCTGATATTTCAACTCAAATTTTCATTCAGACAAACCAGAAAACTGCTCTGCTGCAGTGTACCAATGTTATAGTTCTGATCAATCCAAGTTTTCCCTACATCGCACACAAACATCCAAAGTCACAAGATAATCATTCACAAAATAGGTCATTTCCTAAAATGGTTTATTTGAGGATAGGGACTGACGCAAACTTACCAAATGAACCCAACATCCAATGTAACATCTTAGTTTAACTAAACAGCCATAGATCAGAGTTAACCATGCCTACTAGGTCAGTTTTTATTTATCATCAAAATCAACTGACAGCTTTGTCTGTAGACAGATACTAAAACACATTTTACCATGCACTGAAAATATTCAATTTTCACTCATAATTAAAAAAAAAAAATTAAACATGCAATATGAAGAAAATATACTCAATGTTTTAATTAAAACTCTGAAAAGGCATTTGCGTCATGCATAAAAATGCTTGCAAACAACTATAAAATAACTAACACACGGCCTCCAGTAGCCTAAGCCTATTATTAAAAATAATAACAATAATAAATTGACAAAAGAGGTTTCAACTCTCGACTCTTTATCTAAACTCTTTATCCAAAATTGTAGAAAAAATAAGAATAATAAAATAAAATAATAAGAATAAGTAAAGTTTTATACTGGTGGCATTTTCACAAATGCTATAATAAATAATTATAATCATGACGAAAGGTAAACCATATCTGTTACCGAAATGAAACCAACATTTAGCAACATTAACAATACAATTTTAATAAATAATTTACAACAATTATAACATATTCTTAAACGATTATATAAAAACATACCAGAAACAACAACAGTACTGAAAAAAGAAAACTTCTTTCAGTTTAATCAGTGATAAAAATTCAACAATTCTTCCAAGACATAGTTTTCTTTTTTAATGTCTTTTCATATATTTTCTGAATAGTATCGTTGTCTAATATCATTTCTTGCCATCACAAGCCTCTGGTAATCTGATCAACTGGGGTTAGTAACCAGTCACCGGAAGACAAAGACGTTATCTTATCTCAAGCAAAACAACACAACCCTAGACACTCCTGGCTCAATTAAAAGGCTTTGAAATGACCGTCATGCTTCGTAAATAAACAAAGTCACGTGACCAGGCTCACACGTCTAGTATTTTTAGCTGCAGGACTTTGACAGCAACAAAACTGGACAGCAACAATCACTCATGAGGAAGAATGCAAGGCCTTCTGAAGATGATTTGCTAACCAGTAAAGAGTGCAACAGCACACGTGCATATGTAAACAACTGCTTTCCCCAAAACAAGTCATCTGGGTGGCTCATGTAAACCTGCACATCACTGTAATTAGGTCAAGGGTTGAGGCTTCCACCGAAGGGTGATCTCACCACTCAAGGCTGCTCCCCTGAAGGACATTTCCCCCTAAAGGCAAAAAAAATAATCATGTGTGCATGGGGTTGCATTTCACCCCGGAGCAGGAGGAGGGTGAGTGCGCGGGCCTGCATTAGCTCAGGCAGCGGAGCCCGGTAACACCACGAGCCGCGTGAGCATCACCAACAAGCGGCTTCTCCGAGAACGAACCACCGCCACCTGCTCCAGATCCCGGTTCCCGACTATTAATCGACGCAAATATCAGAATAACGTCAACAGATGACAACGCGTCCACATCACATCGAAACCAACCACTAGTTGAGCAACTCGCTACATTACCCCACCCACCATTTGCTTTCGTTTCAGTATTTGTTTAATTTTAAACACTGGACTGCCTCAATAAGGATGAATAATCATTAAAAACGGTTCACACATCACCGATCCTGACAGGCTAGAGGTAAATTAGTAGTCTAAGCTCATAAGCCACGATTACAATAAAAAAACACATCCTACTAGTGTTAATACATAAAGATGCCATCAGAATACATCGAATACATTTATGCCTCATATCTACATGTTTAACTGTACGCTAAAGATACATATGTTAAAGACAGAAAAGCGTCATTCTTGAATTCATTGCGATCACGCATTAAATTAAACGTTATTTTACAGTTAGCGTTTCAACCCGCCTAAAAATTTCAAAAAGAGAAACACACCAAGAGGCCAGGAGATAGTCCGTTAGCTTCATAACACACTCTAATTGACACATTCATACACGCACACACTCATATACATACACACACACACACACATATATATATATATATACACACACACACACACACACACACACACACACACACACACGGTCTGTCAGTGCGCTGCTTAGCCCGCGAAGCTAACACACTCATCGGCTAACTTGAGCTAAACATTCATACACACACACGTCCTCAGAGCCGCGGAAGCGCGGGGGTCGCGTCACAAACGCGCGCGGCACTCTAACCGACACTATTATGGGGTGTACGGCTCATGGTGGCGGTCTGTTTGCTTTACTTCACTCATTGTGCGGATTCACACGATCGCCTACCTTCGTTCGCCAAGTCCGCCATTTTACTTCTCCGTGAACACCCACAATGCACCGCGGCACTAGTGCGCTTTATCTCACAAAGCAGCTGAATTTAAATGTGAATATAAGTCATTTTACAAGAAATCTTTACCATTTATGTCAAAAATAATATATATAATGTTTAACTAAAATTACAATGTAAATAATGCCTAATAACATTCATCATATTATAATTCATCATATTATAATTATTAACTTGCTGATTATCGCTCTAAAATATTATTTTCCTCTACAATGTCTTGTTGCTTGTACCAACGGTATGAATCACTATTATAAAAAACGATTAACGTATCATGTTGCGTAATGATTATTATAATATTTAGTTATTCATCACTATTTACTGTTATTAAACATTATTTCCCTTTTATAAAGTTTTTTAAAGCAGTATCTCCTGCTCATCAAGGCTGCATTTATTTTATCAAAAATCAAAAATCAGTAATCTTACTAAATCTTATTACGACATAAATTAATTGTTTCTATTTTAATATAATTTAAAATATAATTTATTTTTGTGATACAAAGCTGAATTTCCATCAGCCATTACTCCAGTATAAAGTGTGATATGATCCTTCAGAAATCATTTTAATATGCTGATTTATTAGAATTGTCAATGTTGGCAACAGTTGTGCTGCCAAATATATATATATATATATATATATATATATATATATATATATATATATATATATATATATATATATATATATATATATATATATATATATATTTATTTATTTATATATATATATATATATATATATATAAGTTTAAAATAATAAAACGTTAAAAAGAAGAACTTTTATTCAAAATGTTAATATTTTCTAACAAAATAAATCTCAATTTAATACATCTTTTCTGAATAGAAGTTTTAATTTCTTAAAAAAAAAAGAAAGAAAGAATAAAAACGTACTGACCCTAAACGTTTGAACAGTAGTGTGTATAGAAAATATTTATATTTTACATAAATGCTCTTCTTTTTAACTATTTAATCATCAAAGAATCATGAAAAAAGTAACACAGGTTAAAAAAAATATTAAGCAGCAAAAACGGTTCCCAGCGCTGATAAAAAAAAAAATCATCATATTATTCTGATTTCTGAAGATCATGTGACACTGAAGACTGGAGTAATGATGCTGAAAATACAGCTGCGCATCACAGGAATAAATTAGATTTTCATGTATATTAAATAAAAAACGTTATTTTACATCATAATAATATTTCACAATATTACATTGTTCCTGTATTTTTGATCAAATAAATGCAGCATTAATGAGCAGAAGAATCTACTGTAAAAATTTGTTTTTTGATCCCAAATCTTATGTCATGGTGCATCCACTAACATTTTAATTATTGCTACAAAAAAGATTATGTTATGTAACATATTGCAATGCCTAATTATTATTTTAATAGGTATTAATCACAATATTATATATTTTTTATTATTTGCAAATAATTTTCCTGTCTTGTTGCATCTATTGACAATATTAATTAAATAACGATAATAAAAAAACTATTGTCTAGTGTAAGCTTAATCAATACTAATTATATTAGTAATTAATAATATTTATACTATTATTTCAGTTTTATTCTATTACAGAATTATTTGTTACATAAGTCATTTTTATTCCTTTTTTATTTATTTTTATTTTATTGAATGTATATATATATATATATATATATATATATATATATATATATATATATATATATATATATATATATATATATATTACTGGACATTATTATTTCTGCATATTCTGTTCATTTCTGTTTTATTTTTTATTCTCATGTCTTTTGTAGTAATTAAATATAACCACTAGATGGCCAAGTTTGCCAACGCTTATGAACCAATAGATGCCTAAACTTCATTTTAATCATTTTCCTTTTTTTAAATTAGCTCTACATTTTTCATTTTGATTTTAAAATGTGATATTTGATTTGAATGTTAGTAATTTGATTATTAATTGTTTTTTAAATCTTTCATGTGTTTGCATTCATATGTAATAAACTGCAGACTACTGTATGCTGCAGGTTGAGTCCTGAATGAGGAGAAAACAGAAAGTTCAGATACACAACAATTGTGCAAAAAATCAACTCATGCTCTCCACTAACACATTTCTCCCCGTGTTGCACATGAACCCTGACCCATGTGCTTAATAAATAATAAATGAGAAGAGAATATTCTCGGGTGGGATATTCTTTCACAATATTTACACAGCCCTAGGGCAAAACCCATGTAACCACATGCAACAAGGCGACATACAGAGACCTCCTGACAGACAGAAAGATAAATGTGAGTGATTATATAGAGAGAAAAAAAACCCCAGTGAATCGCTTGATTGAAAGATTAAGATTCCTCTCAGAACGAGAAAACTGGTGCATTAAAGAGCATCACATGTATAAACAGGTGTTTTTTTACTATATAGTAGACAGACAGTAAAAGGAGTGATTTGTTTCTGTTTATTTGACAATTCAATCCCATTCTGTGTAATTACAGGAGTCAGTGGCACCGTTTTGATGTATACATGAACTGAATAATATCCATTTCTCACAGACTCGTTCATGCCTAAAGTGAAACAAGAGTTGGATGATTCAAGCGTTCATCTGCGCTTCTCACAGTCAAAAGGATCTTGTTGACACATTTCAACATTTATTTTGAGCATGAAAGACTTTAAGAACGATATCGGATACATTGTAGATATCCAGGCTGTGCAGAATCCCCGCTTTGTTGTATATCTGGCCCTGTTATTGAGGTCATAAATAATACGGTCAGATAATTCAAGATTAGATTTTGGCATAAAGGGGTGTTTCATGGCTAATAAACACCTTGTCAGTTGAGTAACACAAAAGATATAGAGACCACTTGTGAAATAAGCAGGGGAAATCCAGACTTTTACCAAAAAGTCCAAAGAATTTTTACCTTTTTTTTTTTTTACTTCCAAGCTCTTCCAAGAATACCATGTCTGTACCATTGTATATTCCTTATTCTCTTTTGCAACCACATTTCATGCCAGAAAGCCTAATTGTTTTATCTCATGGGTGTCTTTCAGGCTTCTGTTCATGTAACAAATAAGTACAATTTAAGTCAGAAATGCAATAAAGTCATCAGTGGACAGAAGGCAATAAATATATCAGCTCAGGTGCAGACACATTTAGATTCAATTTCTCCAGTCAAGTTTAGAATTAATGCACAGATAAAAGAACATTTCGATTTCACTATGTATTTGACTTCAAATGGCAACATTTGGATTTAATTATGATTTATTTGGCAATTTGAAATTTGAAGAAGGTGCTTTATTTGATTTTAATAGCTTTATTGCAGTGGTTCCTCTTTTATTAACTATATTTACGAAACACACTTAAACATAAATATTCTTTTTTGTTTCATTTTGCATAAAAGGTTCTTTAGATGTTTAAAAATGCTTCCTAAAAGAATTGTTCACTGACAGGTTCTTTTGGGAACCAGAAATGTGACCCGGGACCACAAAACCAGTCATAAGGGTCAATTTTTCTCATTTTAGATGTATACATCATATGAAAGCGGAATAAATAAGCTTTCAATTGATGTATGGTTTATTACGTAAGAAGTTAAAAACAAATCTAAATGCTGAGTAAATAACCCTTAAAGTTGTGTAAATGAAGTCCTTAGCAATCAAAAATTAAATTTTGATATGTTTACAGTAGTAAATTTACGTAATACATAACATGATTTTTCACATAAAAAAAAAAAATCTCAAATTTTGACTCATAAAAAGTTATTTTTTGGCTACTGCTACAAATATACCCCAGCAACTTAAGACTGGTTTTTGTGCTCCAGAGTCACAAATGGTTATTTCCTGGCATTTGTATGAGGAGCGTAGACGTTTAGCAGATATTGCTCTTATAATTCCTTAGGAGAGATAAAAAAGACAGAAATGAGTTGTCATAAAGTAAGTATAGAGCTATAAAATGAATGTGGAGCAGCTCAGATTATATGATCTTGGGTCAAACTCAAGACCTTTTCACAGAAGAAACAAGTCTACATCGGCTCTCCACTAAATGTACTTTTAGACATCACTAATTTAATTAGTATGTATTTGTCATCAGTGAATGGTTAGTTGGAATGTAATTTTCCAGTTTATTACCATGAAGCTGCTTTGAAGCACCCTGTATTATGACTTGACTTGAGATAAGGCACAAACTTGTCACTTTGAGGTTTCTGCTCAAGCTGTTTGTTCCCCTCAAGGTACATTTTTTGAGATCTCATTTGCAATGCTTCTGTCTTGTGAAAATCTTTGTTTCATCTCTCTGTCTCCGGGAGACGCTGTATAAATTCAGTGTTTATGACAGATTGAAGATCATGGCTGATTTTAAAGAGTCCTGATGGAGGCCCTTTGAAGTCTCCAGGGGCCCGGGGCCAATCTGATTCGCTCATGATTAATGACATCTATATTTTCTCCAAAAACTCACCGAAAATGACCTGTAGAGATATATAACATGGGAAAGATGTGCATACAGTATTAGTTTTTTCAGGCACAAAAGAAACATCATAACAAACACGGCTGGTGGCAGACCATCATTTTCTGTCAAAATATATTTTTGCTATTGTTAGATATCAGTGCCATTAATCCATCATGGCTCATATTGACCTGTTACAGGAAAAGAAAGATCCAGATGCCAACACTGTTTTTTTTTTTTTTTCTTGTTCACTGCTGTTATATGCCAGATAAACGTCAATGTTTAAACAAATGGGAATTATCTTAGTTTTTAAAAATAGGTGATGAGCCATTAACAAAGAATAAATACATTAGCTGATCACTTTTTTTCTACTTAGTTAATAATAAAAAAATTATTTAGAATAATATAATAGAAAAAAAGTTTATGTTTAATATTTTCTCTTGTTTATGCACTAAATAAACTCAAATAAAACAAAGATTTACTTATTTTCACCTGTTAAGGCTGCATTTGTTTGCTTAAAACTACAGTAATTTTTATAAATATTATTACAATTTAAATTAACCATTTTCTATATGACTATATTGTAAAATGTAATTTATTTCTGTGGTGCTCCGCTGTATTTTCAGCATCATTCCTCCAGTCTTCAGTGTCACATGATCTTCAGAAATCATGAAAATATGATGATTTGCTGCTCAAGAAATATTTCTGATTATTATCAATCAATGTTGACAATGGTTATCCTGCTTCACTTTTTTTTTTTTTTTTTTCAGGATTCTTTTATGGACGGAAAGTTCAAGCGAACAGCATTTGTCTGAAATAGCAATCTTTTTTAACATCACAAAAGTCAATTTATTTTTTTATCAGTTTTATGCCTAATTTCTTAGAAAATAACTGCATATAGTTTTCAGTCTCTTCATTAAAACCATATTTCCATTAAGTCCATAAATAACACTTAAAAATGAAAGAAACAGAAGCGGGTGCATCCTGTGAGAAACACACAAAAGAAATCTCTGTCCAAAGCAAACTGATTCAGCTCTTGCTACGGCTCAGTGGACTCCCTGAGGAAAAAGAGACATAAACAGTGACCCACGCTATCACATGGCCACTTACACATCCCACATTCCCACATCAAGCTCTGGCATCTCAACACCACTCTCAAATGGAAACAAGGGGCCAAAGGAGCAACACATTTAACACATGGTTTAATGTTCTGGTGACAGAAGAGTTTGAAATATGATGCAAAACGCTGTCAGAACATGATACAACCTGAGATAGAGAACAGCTTGGGAAATAAATGCCCCTGTTCGTCCTTTTGACTTTTTCTAATCATATGGAGTCCCTGATGTTTTTAGGTTTGTAATAGTTTTAGTTATTTTTGGTTCTATGCGGGCCTTCAACATACTTTATGTATTTATTGTTTTAATATGTACGTAAAAAAATTTTCTTTACATAATAGCTGACAATACTTAATTGATCATCAAAAAATATGTGTGATTAAGAAACATTGATGTTCCAGTATTTAAACTGTGAAGCATGCTTTAATATGTGACTTATGTGTAATATGTGAATGGGTGCCGTCAGAATAAGAACTGATAAAATCATCACAATAATCCACACACTCCAGTCCATCAGTCAACATCTGGAGAAGAAGAAAGCTGAAGAAAAAATGTTTACTTCAAAAATCGCTTTAAAAACCTTTAAAATAAAATGAGACTATAACATTACCATTCCAGCCTTTACAAAGGTAAAGGTTTCCAAACTTTGGCTCGCGACTTTCCAGCACAAAGATTCACAGCACTGTCTCCTCATCACTTCTCCTTGCAGGCTGCATGTAAAATAATAATTTATAAATAAATAACTAAAAATAAAAAACGCGGTTCTATGAAATCAGAATTCGAATTCTACCTCGGTGACGCAAGAAGTTGCGATGGCGTCATTCTGTACTGGAGCATTACGGAGGAAGATAACATCATACAGAAAGGTAAAAGGGCATTTACTGACATAATATTATACCTGTAACATACAGATACCGTATTATAGTACTGTGTAGTTCAATTCACAATGACTCTTATGATTTGATTCTTTTGATGAATCGTTCAAAAGACTCACAAGCTCAGGAGTCAAATCACTCTGACGAATCTTTTTGACCAATCGTTTAAAGGGATCTTATGATGCAATTTCAAGTTTTCCCTTTTCTCTGGAGTGTTATAAGCTGTTCGTGAATAGATAAGATCCCTAAAGTTGCAAAGACTAAAGTCTCAAACCCAAAGAGATCATCTTAATAAAAGTTTAGACTGGTCCGTTCGCTCCTAAAACACTGCACACCATGTTTTGGAGGCGCTTTTTCGTTGTGAAAGCTGGAAAACAAAAAGAGACACATAATTGGAGACTAAGACTAATGCAGAACAGTTCAACACAAATATTCAGATGTGTGCTGCACAGTTTATGGAGGACTAACATTTCTGTCACATGCTTTAGGCATTCGGCCAATCACAATGCACTCGACAGCTGGCCAATCAGAGCACACCTTGCTTTTCAGAGCGATGAGCTTTGTAAAAATCTTTGCATTTCAGAAAGGGGGGGCATAGAGGAGAAACAATAATGTACAGTATGTGGGAAACAATGTGTTTTTTGAACCTTTAACCGTATAAATACAAAATAATGTTCTCTTTAGCAGCGTCATATAACCCCTATAAAAAATGAACTTGAATCCGGCAGAGCGGCGGATGAATCAACATGACTCATATAGATAAAAAAGACTCAAGTGCAGGTTCAGTGTCTTTGTATCAATACTGCAATATATCCATGAGGATTATCTTCTCTTACTTGCACTGTTACAAAAAAAGCAATCATATTTCCACAGTCATGTCTTTGTTCTCCTCGTTATCATCAGTTTGATGGTTTATCATAAGAGTTATACAACAAAAAGTCAACTGAAAGGGAATAAATAGTATTCCCTGTTATCATTAAGTGTTTTTTTATTTCACTAAAAGTGCTTAATATAGTGTAATAATATATAATATTTCTGGTAATCTTTTACCTGTAAAAGTAATCCAGATTAATTTCGATTTCATTGTAAAAGCAGATCAAGTAGTCTGATTTATAAAGGTGTATAATTAGCACATGCTTTGAATTTCAGTCCATGCAACTTTTTTCATGTTCCTGTACAAATTAAACAGCAACCTGACAATCAGAAAGTAAATTGTCACTTATTAAGATGCTGTGCTAAAAGGTTAAGGAAACTTCATGATCTGCTATAGATATACATCAAGCTCTATGCTATAACATCTGTGCTTTTAAGCTGAAGTGTGTTTGTTTCTTCGGAGGTTGATATTTGATGCACTTTCTCCTGTCACTCTTCTTTTTTTTTTTTTTGCAAAATGGTATAAGTCTCACTCAACACAAGTCAAGTTTAAACAGCTCTGTGTTTGGCTTACATTTCTTAGATCGCTGCAAGGCGCAAATTTGTGCCATAATTGTGTTTCCTGGCAAGAACTGAATGATCTTCAGCAAATATGCATGAATTAGGAAGCTTGTTGCAATATGCAAGCCAAACAAAAAAAAATCTTTAATATGTTGCTTATAGGAAAATATTTTTTTTTTATGAATTATAGTAGTTTTTGGCCTGTGCTTATACATCATAATCATGTCATGGTTTAAGTTTGTCGCGTAAACCCAAAACAGCTACTGAATATTTTGGCATTCACTTCCTAATGATTAATGCTGTGTGCAACTATTGTTACTGTTACAGCACATTTTCACGAATAATGACAGATTATCTGATCCTCACACAAGGCTTGATGATTTACACTTTTCCATTTTCCTGTACTTTTTATTCTTTTTGGAAACAAAATGGTTTTTCAATGTTGTAAATTAAATAAAACTTATTTTAATATGTTTTACACTTTTAAAACTTCATGTTTATTTCAATGTGTTATTTACTATTTGTAAATTTGCTAGCAATTTTTCCAGTGGAAATTTTCTGTGCATGATAACTTGATAATTTTTAATCAAAATCCAATGCAGTGCATGGTTTTTTTACATGTTACATATATGCATTTAGCAGATGATATTATCCAAAGCAGCTTGGCTGTTAATTGCAATAATTTCAATGAGAAACAAAGTCATATACATCTTGGATGGCCTTTCAGCAATTTGTGAATGAATATTTAAACTAATAGGTTGGTTAGCCGCATCAGAGTCAAAGGGAATACATCTAAAATCCTGATAGACAAATCAGTTACTGTGTTTTTTTGTTTTTTTATTTAACCAACCATGAAAGTTGATCTCATAGTGTCCCATCATTTCCTTGTGAGGGACGTGGCTTGGTCTGGCTCAGATATCAGGGTTGGGCCCGTTATAAATCAGTGCAGCTGGGAACGTGCACAGAATCCTGGTAATGAGAAGAAACTACACTTTTCTATACAAACAAGGTGAGCAGACTAATATAAAATACTCTGATGTTTAACAGCAATCTTTTAAAGATCTAAACTCTTTTATGATGGAAATCTATAAAATTTTTGCTTTCTCTTTGAAATGCTGATCGTCACCTGTTTGGTTTCTAAGTAAATTTGACATTATTGCGGTTTTACTGCATGCATTGGAGTGACCGGAAAAAAAACTGTAACACAGGTCAATATTCATTGATGATTTACTCAAGATTACTGTGATTACTGTTTTGTCTTCTTTTCATAAAATGTGTAGGTTTTCGCTTTTTTGCTTGTTTTTTTTTTTTTTTTTGCAATGATGGAATTATGTTTTTACAATATCTGTCATAATTTTAACTGGGTTTTTTTGACAACACAAAGAACTTTCTTATGACGTCCAAAGGTCAAGGCTGGAGAAATGAGTATGCTGGAAAACGCATCTTTGATGTTGATAAGGTTTATGGAGGCTCTCATAAGAGCATGTATTGCGTGGGCATGTGATTGTGAGTCTATCTGGTGAAGCAGTTTATGATTTTCAGACTCATTTTTTACAGAAGAGACACTGGGAAATCATGCGGTTCAGCATCCTCTTCTTCATCGTCCTCCTGGGATTCATCTACCTCACACTGGCACAAGGTAAAAACCACATGTGATGACTGATTCAAATCATCTTTTACAGGGAAAACACTTCTTCAAAGTTCAGAACAACAACAACTGAATACATTTTTAGATTTCAAAATCAAATTGTCAGGATGTATTTTGCCTGTTCAAATTAATCCTAAAGGAAAAAAACAAATTTATATATTTTCAGTTGTGCAGCAATGTTAAATTGCATCATTTTAAAATCACACATGCAATGTCAAGTTAACTGTTTTTGTCATATCCATACCTTGTTTGTTGCATGATATGTTTTTTTAATTATATTTAATTATGCTATTTATATAATATTATTATTAAAGTATATTTTTATAGCATGTGTAATCATTTTAAGGGATTTTTAAGTGATTTTATTCATATTGCATATAGCAGAGTGTGACCTTCTGAAACAGTAATGGACTGATTATATTACTTCCATTTATCCTCATCTATTTTGTAAAAAAATATATAATAAAAGTACTGATGACAGTGTGTCCACCTCACCATGTTCCTCTAATAGTAAATGTTCTGTAAAAGTAATTTTAGAGGTTACTAAACATTTTATGTTATCTGCAATGTATTTATGTACTTTGAATAGTTATTGAGTTTCAGTTCTCTTTTTTTATTAGACAAATTCACTAAATCATAGCATGCAAAAACCGTGACGTTATGATTTATTGATGCAAAAACGCGTTTTTAATGTGATTGATGTGTATGTCTGTCTGTCTGTAGGCTCGTATGAGGACTGCTGTCTGCAGTATGTCAGGAATATTAAACCGTCCATGAAAAACAGACTGATCAGCTACAGAAAACAACAGATGGACGGAGGCTGCAACATCCCAGCTATTGTGTAAGCAACATTATTATTTAATAAAAGTACAGATTTTTTGCATCACCAAGGGCGCCAGTAATTCTGTGCACAGCTGTATATGTAAGACTGTATGTTTTAGGTATATATATTATAATAATCTGGTTGGGATTAAATAAAATATTAAGACTTCTTTGAATCGTGAGTGGCACTCGGAGAGACACGTGGCACAAAGTGAAGCCATAAAATGCACTGCACTGAAGTGAACCACAGAAGAGAAATCTGTCTTTTATATGTGACTGTCTGTTTTAAAGCTCATAGTTAATGATGTTTAATGTAATCATCTCTCCGCAGCTTTACCCTGAAACGTGGCCGTATGATTTGCACCGACCCTCGGGAAAAATGGGTGCATGAACTCATGCGGAGGGTGGACACAATGACAGGCGGCTCATTTATGAAGAGGAAGGTGCGAACATTTTGAAATGTATCTAAAATGCAAAAAAATTGTTTTGTTTGTTTAAGCATTTGTAATCACCTATGGACTTAAATACTTCTGTAGTCGGGTTTATTATCATTAATTAAAATCTTTACTCAAAATAAAATAAGCATTAACTAAAACAGTTCTTTCTGGTCCTCAAATCTGATTGACTGAGAGCCTTTTCCCAGCCGTGCGATATTCTAGTGATATTCTAGAGTTTTTTTTTTTTTTTTGGAGTCAGCAGTAAAGACTTTTAAATTGAAAGAGAGTGAAACTTTTATATTGAAAGAGGAATAATTTTATTAAAAAAAATAAAAATAAAAATAACAAAATGACAAAAACCTTAACTTTAATAATTACAGATCTAATTCAGAATATTAGTAGATCAGATACCGCCTTCAGTATGACAAATAAATCTTATTTTAATGTATTTAAATGTACTAAAACAAATATGAGATATTTATAAAAAAAATAATTTAGTCAAAAGACATTATTGGAAATGTAAATCTGTTATTAAATCACCTCATTTTTTCTTTGATGTACAGAATCTAAGGGGTTAAACACACCAGTGGCAGCCGAGAGAGGACCAGAGGGAAAGCAGCCCGGGTGTCTCGGCCAATCACGTTCTTTCTTTGAGATCTGGCTCTCCAAGCGCACATTTCATTATGGATCGTGACTTTCCGGTGTATGTGGTATATCAGGTGGCATTTCCTGTTTCCAGACTTTTGTTGCTTCACTGACGGACTGCTGCTTAAATGCTCAGAATGGGAGATGGCCATTTATTTTCATTTTCCACGTGCTGCCGTTGCCTTCTGTTATAAAACCTTGTGAGCCGTCTGCATAGAAAGCCCAGAAGCGTACTTGGTTTTAGCGCATGCGCACTGTCGAACACGCAGCATTTATTTAATAATGTGCGCGAACGTGAAACCTTGACGCATGCGCACTACAAAGATTCATCCTTGTCCAGTATACTACTTTAGCCTTCATTTAAACTACATTAGCTGGTACTTCTCTGTATCTAATAAAATGTATATTTAAATTCCTTCTGTTCATATAGCAATGCGTGAAATGCTGCTTGAACATACTGACTTTATAGGCAGCTCACTAGATTTTGGAATAGAGCTCATGTGTACAGCATCACCTTGAGGGTCATATATTAAGCTACTGTATTATGAACTTTCACTTTGCACACTTTGATTTACTGCTTTTGCCCAACAGTATGTGTAATAAAAAGTCAGTGTGATCGAAAATGTTATTAGTTGTAATTGTGGGTGGGAAGTTTTGCAAGAAATGCAGATAATCCTTCTATTTCCTTATGAGTTAATTATACTACTGACACACCGACAAATTACTTTTGAGTTTTGTATGATATTATAATGCATTGTAAATTATGATTTGTTATTTTGGTTAATGCATTAAGCTTTAGGAGTGATTACTTTATAGTTATTGATAGAATGAATATTCGTGGATCTCGTTTATATTCGTGAATCTCAACTTCTGCATATTTCATTTTATATATTTGAGTATTTTTTATTTCTTTTTTTATTTAAGTGGAACTACTGTTTTTCACTTTAATGTTCACACTTAATCCAGTTAGAATGCATCTTTATAAAGGCTATGACGCCATGTGTTTTTTGGTTTGGCTGTTTTGAAACTGGGTCATAAGCTCTTTGGGTTCCAGACGTTGTACAATATTCTTTACACTGCAGATATTTTCTCATATATCATAAATAAAATGGTTTGAAAATAACTGGATTTATCCTTTTTTACATGATGCATGCATGTATTTATGAAGTATGCTTCTCCTATAATTCCTATCAGACAATAAGACACAAATAAATCAATAGTTGTCATACTGAAAGTATAGAGATATATAAAAAATGTAGATCAGTTGATTTTAGAAGAATTTGATGAGAAATATTTGAGTTCATGACTTCATTGTCTTGCATTTACTTTTTGACTGTAGTAGACTAATCCATTCCAGACTTTATTTAATATCAAATCGTTTTTATTGCTTTGTAACCTGCTTTCACTTTCCCATTAAACAAAGACTTGTTGTTGCGCAAGAAAACTGTATCAATAAAAAGCTAGTGATTTATAGCCTATGGCTCTTGTGAAACAGAGCGAGGCTGTTAAATTTACTTTCTAAAGGTCAGCGTTTACATGAAAGTACTGTGGAGTTATCAGATAGTACTTTGTTATTTACCTCAACTGATTGTTTAAATAATCTTTCCTAAGTTGCATTGAAAGAAATGGTCTTTTAGATGTAAAAGTACAATGTAGCACAGTATTGCACCCAAAGGTCCTACCATGGTAAATCTCCGAAAACATAATGCATTGCTGTTGTTTTCTTAGTGAAGGACGTGTTAAACTCTACAATGCAAGCATCACTATCTTTTCAAGGCTAATAGGGAACACTTTAGACACGCTGTCTGAATATCCGGCTGTCCTGCGGGTTCCAGCATGCTGCTGTAATCCTGGAGTTCTCATTTCACGCGTAACGTGTGAAGTCCCACTTTTGCACCTTTACGGCATTTTTCCTTCTCTTCACTGCTGGTCGTCTGCTCAGATAGCATCTCAGCGAGATGTGCCTTCAGAAATTGGCTTCCTTCGTGATAAATTGTTTCCAGTTGCTACAGTTCATTCTGGCCTCGAGTCAAAAATATCCTGCAGCCAGGTTGGGTTTCTACTTCAAATGCGAAAAATGAGAGGTGGAGGCCATAAAAACATCATATACCCTGGTAATGATGTGACTGAGGAAAATATTTCTCTTTATCTTACTTTTTATCTTTTCCTGTTTGAGGAGCATAAAGCCTGAGGACTGAAGCATTACACACGAGTAAATCTTCAACATTTAGTTGTTTTAGTACTTTTTTGTAGTTCAGTTCACAAACAAATGATAAATTGGTTTATTTTAGTTAATTAACATCGGTAGGCATAATTCTTTTTAGTGAATTAAACTAGCCACTTATCCAAAGGCTGCAAGCCAAAAATATGTATAATTAGAAAGAAATCTGCAATAATAATGTAATAAATGTCAGGATTACATGCTGGGGCGGATCTAGAAAAATATTGAGGTTGGAGCCGGTTTGCGAATCATTTGAGTCAGTTTGGGAGTTCGGAGCAGCTTCGCGGATCATTTGAATCAGTTCGAGAGTTCGGAGCGGGTTCGCGAATCATTTGAGTCAGTTCGGGAGTTCAAAGCGGGTTCGCGAATCATTTGAATCAGTTCGAGAGTTCGGAGCGGCTTCGCGGATCATTTGAATCAATTCGAAAGTTCGGAGCGGGTTCGCGAATCATTTGAGTCAGTTCGAGAGTTCGGAGCGGGTTCGCGAATCATTTGAATCAGTTCGAGAGTTCGGAGCGGCTTCGCGGATCATTTGAATCAGTTCGAGAGTTCGGAGCGGGTTCGCGAATCATTTGAGTCAGTTCGGGAGTTCAAAGCGGGTTCGCGAATCATTTGAGTCAGTTCGGGAGTTCAAAGCGGGTTCGCGAATCATTTGAATCAGTTCGAGAGTTCGGAGCGGCTTCGCGGATCATTTGAATCAGTTCGGGAGTTCAAAGCGGGTTCGCGAATCATTTGAGTCAGTTCGGGAGTTCGGAGCGGGATCGCGAATCCTTTGAGTCAGTTCGGGAGTTCAAAGCGGGTTCGCGAATCATTTGAGTCAGTTTGGGGATCGCAAATCATTTGAATCAGTTCGGGAGTTTGGAGCGGGTTCAGGAATCACAAAAGATTTGCGCTCGTAAATCTTCAAATTGGCCATAACCTTTAATTCGTTGCTGCCGACTGGGTCGGCAGAAGGGGTGGCAAGGCTTTCTTTGAGGGTGGCATTTGTAGTACTACTGTACTACTGTAGTTCTTCTAAAGTAGGCCATCCTGCCCAACCCTACAGGTGATCGGGCCTCAGGTGAATATTATCTCCAGGGATTAATGCATAAAAACAAATTCAGGTGCACAATGAGCTCATCCTTTCAGAGCTAGTAGTGCAAAAATATTAGGAAAGCAAACAGCATCCAAATATGTGGGTCAGGTTATATATTGAGGCCACAAATGTAAAAACAACATGCATGGCTCATTTTGCCTATAAGGAACCATGCATATCCATACTTTCCCATTGTGTATTTAATCCAAGACTGTTATTGTTGCTCTTCGAGAACGCTTGCATAGCTTAGAGGAATTAGATTCCTCTTCAAAGAAGTTTTATTTAAGGCGACTAAATCCCAAACATGTTGGAGCTCAGCTTTAACATGCAGGAATTCACAAGCACACTTTACCTCATGTCAGCTATGAGGAGTAGAAGTAGTCTCTGAAGCTGAGTAAACATTTTGGAGGAAAAAATCCAAGTACGGTACTTTCTAAACATCTTATTGAAGCTTTAACATGCATTTTTGTAGCTCAATCAGGTGCAAGGTCATAGGTTCGATTCCCAAGGTATGCACGAACTGATAAAATGCATGTAAGCTGCTGTGGAAATGCATAAATGTCATTGCATTTAAGGCATAAATTTAATCAGTTCATGCACTTCCAATGGGAATCAAACCTCTGACCTTGCCATTGATAGTTGATGATACCGTTGCTTATGATGCATGAACTTGGCCACTTACTGTAGAGTCATTAATACATTTTGAAATATATTGCTTCAGTTGATGTATTTTCTGATATGATTGTGCTTTGTTATCGGGAAGTAGCACTGGACTTTCGTTTTACATGAAATGGGAATTCCATCAGCAAACAGAAAGAATAAAATTATTACAAAAAAAATAATAAAAAAGTAAGATGCACAGACTTTTGATTAATCGAAATGAATCATCTAGACATTTTAACACATATAAATGTAGCATTTTAACACGTTAAAAATATTTGCTGTTAGAAAACAAAGTACCAGGGAAACTCCAAGACATGGTTACAATCTCAATGCCAAAAATGTGCTGTGCTTAAACATGATAAAAGCAGTTTTTGGGGGGGAATTGTTGGTTAAGATTAAGACAAGACGTATAATCCTCTGATAGGAAAATCTTTTAATTTTATGCCGGTTTGCATGTCATAATTTAATAACCAATTTTGAAGCAGATATATTATAATTGACTCCATGCACAATATTAAATTTTTTAACACATTTGACAGCATCACCAGGTTCATGAAGCAGGTTGCAACATGCACCATATAGCATGCAATCACCTTACTTTGTTCTCATTTCGATGTGAATATACTGTATAATAATTGCTGTGATCAAAGCTGAATTTTCAAAGTCTTCGGTGTCACATATTGAACAGTGTTTAAATCTTTTGTAACATTATAAAAGCCTTTATTATCCCTTTCAATAAATTTGATGCATCCTTGCTGAATACAAATATTTTATTTTTCAAACTTGCTGATACTGACATTACACAGAGCTTTTGTCATGTTTAAACACAAGGCAAAGCATATGCTGGTTCTGTGAAAGATCTGCACGTCTGGATCTTTAGTTGCTCAATAAGTTGTATAAATGTCAAGCTACAGATCAGATCTGGATGTGTTTGGGTACGGTATCACTGCAGGGCTCCGCTGATCAAACAGTACAGGGACGAGTGTGACTCACATGTTTGCATACTTCTCAGTGCCTTGTATTTTTCATCAAATCACAGTGAATCAAAATGAAAAGATTTTGGCACAGAGTTCAGCTGTATTATGTTTAATCAAATGCGGGTGTGAAAGTCTTGATAGGATGACATGAACTGCTTTATAACAGTGTTTCGTGTTGATGACAGCAATCACACTGCAGCTGTTTTGTCAACAAATGAACTATTAAAACCCATAAATTGTGTCTGACGGGTCATTCAGGTGCAATTCTTGTAAAATGAGTTCAAGAATGAGTAACTGATGTCAGTTTTTGCTAACTATGCTACTATAGAAATCACTTTCTAGGTTGCGTTTTGCATTCTTTCAACAAAAAAAGGATGCTTTTTGACCTATGTATACATTTTGATGAGAACTAACTGAATTATCATTAATTGAACATTTAGTTTCTGCTCTTTGACTTATGATTTATGTTTATACATATCTTAA
>NC_068372.1:29497591-29507591 GCF_023724105.1 Carassius gibelio
CAGCATCTTCTCCATCCTCCTCCTGAGCGTCCTGTACCTCACACTGGCACAAGGTAAAACCCACATGTGATGTTCCTGACAGTTTGCAGAAATGTAATCCATATGAACCATAAAAGCAGTTCTGTCGCATGTCAACACTAATATCTTTGTTGTTTTTGTCGTGTGTCTCTAAGATGAGACCTGCTGTCTGCAATACATTAAGAAAGTTCAAATGTCCATGAAGAACAGAGTGACCAGCTACAGGAAACAAGAGCTGGATGGACGCTGCAACATCCCCGCTGTTGTGTAAGCAACATCTGTCTGTGTGTAGAGCTGTAGGTTTTCATGCATATAACTGTATCTAACTATATCTCTATCATAAATTATGTCATTATTTATTGCTTAAATGTTTACAGAAACATGTGGATGGTTACTCGTTACAGTGGGGTCAAAAAGTCCACGCTAAAAAATCTGATTATTATTATTATTTTTTTTTAATGTTTATATAATTTTGTGTATATAATTTTTTACCTGTATATAAATTTGTATATGCAGGGGTGCACATAAGCGGTCCGCAGGTCTGCATGCACGACCAAATTAAAAAATGTATAATATAAATATGTTCTGACAGCGCATTTGCGTACAACTGTTTGACAACTGTTAATGTACAATTCACATTTTAGATCACAAACTGTACTATATAAGTTTTATTTTCAACCTGAAAGCATAATTCTGTGCTATGCCATGTCGTTTTTTAAGCACAATGCAAAACTGACATTCATCCACTTACGCTCTTTAATCATCCGGCAGCGCTAAATCCGGAAGTGCGTATACTTACTGGCCGGCAATCCGCCAAAATAAAAGTCTGCTGGTTTTAAGTTTGAATATGATGAAAACGCTTCTATTTATTTATTTTTAGACACTTTTATCCAAATCGACTTAAAATTGGGGAATACATAAAGCGATCCTTCTTAAAGAGGCAAAAAATAGAGAAATTATTGGTAAATATTAGCATTTTATTTTTAAGTTTACTATAAAACATGTATTTGTATTTAATACTAGGACTGCCTTTTATTTTTAATAATATTATCACACACTATTATTTAGTTTATTTACTATTATTTCATTTTAACTAAATAAATAAAGTGCAATAATATTATAACTATTATTAATTATTTTTTTATAGTTATATTTAATGGGTCACGCTATATGCAGTGTGAGGGGCAAACCAAATCTCCAGGTTCTCGTATTATGTGCACCCCTGTGTATATGCATTCATCAGCTAACTTATTTCTTACACATTTCATGTAGAACGTTTTTAATGCAGTTCTATCTCTGCAGCTTCACATTGGAAGACGGAAGTGATTTTTGCACTGATCCCAGAGAAAAATGGGTCCAAGTCCTTCTGTGGAGGGTGGACCGACTGTCAGGAGGGTCATCTTTGATAAGGAAAGTGCGAAGTGTCAGATCCAGACGTAGGCCATCTTTGCATGGGTCTGGTGCATCACAAAAAAGTGTTCAGCGTCCGAGGGCCCAGCAGCCAAAGAAGTCTCAGAAGAATAAAATAGACAATCGATATTTATTCAATCAGAAGCAGCAGCCTTACAAGAGTCAGCAAATACCTAAGTTTGCTCCTAATAAACAAATAGATATACAACTGAATGTATTTTTAATTGTATTTCTATTTTTATTATCTATTGCTTGCACTTAATTTGTATGTTCAAATTTATCTAGAAAAAAAGATAAACATTGTTAATTGTGTGAGTCCTTTTGTTTTTTGACTTCTGTCAGTTAAATTCTAAATGTTACTCAAAAATAAGTCATAAACGAAGGAAATAAATAAATAAAATTTTTGTTCCATTTTCATTCATTTTAATTTTAAACTGATGCTGCAACAAGCAATTTTCGGTTTGTATCAATTATAGCGTATTTTACACACAGTTTCAGGATCTCATTGGTCAAGGATAACACAATAACACAAAACATTTCCCAGTTACACTTTATTTTAAGGTGTCCTTGTTACAGAGTATTAATTAACCATGTAGCCTACTTACTATAGGGATTTACACAATTATGCATAATGAATTGTTATTATAATTTTCAGTGTAATATCTCATATTAAAATAGCTTTTAAAAGATGGACATGAGTCACACGAAATGGGAGACATTTGGCTAACAACGTCATTGTTTTGTTTTGAATGAGGTTTTATTTTTATATTATCATTTTCGTTTAATAATTAGTTTTTATTTTAGTTTTAGTAATTATATTTGTTATTTTATTTCAGTCAGTTACCAAAGTGTGTGTGTGTGTGTGTGTGTGTGTGTGTGTGTGTGTGTGTGTGTGTGTGTGTGTGTATATATATATATATATATATATATATATATATATATATATATATATATATATATATATATATATATGAGATTTATTCCTTTTTTTTTTACTGGAAATATTTTTACTCGTTTTAGTTAATAACAACATTGATTGGACATCGGATGCATAAATGTTTTGCATGTTTGCATATAAATGTGTTTTAGCAGTGTGTTGACACAACCAATGAATGTTTTTTTTCTTTTTTTATCCCAAAAAAAATCTAAACGATTATCAAGCCGTTTCGATTTTCTGTGCTCTAATGTGCACCTTTTAATAAAAACAAACTGGAGAATTAATGCATAACCTGAATAACTATTTTTATACATTTTAACAACTATTTTTATGAATAGAAATGTATATATAAAAAAATCTTATTAGCTGACATAGTAATATTATTAATTAGTAGTATTAATAAAAAATATTGTGTTCCCTTTTTCAAGTGATTACATATAGTTAATAAAATTTCAGCTGAAATATTCCGTAAATGCTAGGTAATAAGATTTATGAATATTTATCAGTATATTTTTTTATCAAGTAAAAAAGGTTTACAGCACTTGAAAAAGTTAACATTTGAAGCATAAGGCTTGTCAAATTCGAAATCAACCGTGTGTCTGCTCTTATCAAAATGTAATTAATTAAGCTTGCCATGCAATTTAACAATAGCTCAAAAACCCTTCCAAGAATTGCACAGAGATGCATCAGTCTTTCTGTATGTCTGTATGTTGTCTATAGGATGGCACAGACGGCGGACTGTGCTTGTTTTCTGTGGACGGTCGTAGGGTGAGACCATCTCCTCCCGGGACAGAGCGCCGCGTGTCCCGCAGACTCCACGGATCTGCTCCTCTGGATCCGGTGCAGAAGAATCCGGTAGATCCCTGTCAGAGGGCTCCGGCAATCCAACACCTTGTTGTTCCTGAGGTGAATCTCGGTGATCCCCAGCTCCTCGAGCGCGAGTTTGACCGCGCGCTCGTCGGCGGAGAGCGTCTGTGAGGCGTCGGTCAGGTGCGCAGGTGATGGAGGAGCAGGTGTGTACGGCTGCGGATACTCGACCCCCCTCAACCACGCGCTGGACATGATCTGTGCCAGGGATATACGGTCAGCCGGGACCAGCCTCAGCGCGCCCTTAATCACGTGCTGACACGCGTCCGGCACGAACGCAGGGAACGCGTAAGAACCTCTGAGGATGCAGAAGCGCAGTCGTCTCAGACTCGAGCCGTTAAAGGGGAACGTCGCTGTCACCATGAAGTACAGCAGGACGCCCAGAGCCCAGATGTCCACCAGAGGTCCGATGTAACCCTCGTCCCGAAAGAGTTCAGGGGCGGCGTAAGGCGGAGAGCCGCAGAAGGTGGTGAGGATGTCGGTGGGTTTGCATTCAGCACTGAAGCCAAAGTCACCCACTTTGATGCAGTATGTGGTGGTGTAGAAGACATTTTCAGCCTTCAGGTCCCGGTGGATAATGTTGTTGTCATGCTAAAGGTAAAACATACACTTTTATAGATATTTGAGTAACATTTTGGCATGCATGCAGTATGTGGATTTTCTATGCATGCATTACTTGAATGATGCACTACATTTGAGTTTCCATTTAGAAAGAACAGCAAGTCATATCAGCTGTTATATTTAACACGTTTGACTCATTATTTTATCAGACTGCTAAAGGTGAAGAAAAATTAGCAATTAAATGATCATAAAAATGTAAAGTGTAAAATCTATACAATTTTAAATGTGATTTAAAATGTTAAAAACTATTAATTAAACAAAAATATTATTGCTTTTAGTATTTTAGCAGTATGATTATTATTATCTGAAAAAAATATTAAATATACAAAAAAAGAGAAATATATATACAAGTATGAACATGTTTATTATATAAAATATTAAACCAGATTATATATTTTAGAGTAAAAAAAAATCTAAAATAATATATTAGTTTTTTTACAGTTTAACTATAGTCACATTTTGTTATAAATAATTGCACTTAGACATATCGTGATTTATGTTTGACTGCAATTAATCATGCAGCCCCAGAATACACTGCGTCTGTATTTACTGTAGTTAAGAAAATTATGTTTAATTTTTTTTTTTTTTTTTTTTTTGTTTACTGTTTGAAAACAAAAAGTGAAGTTTAAACTCCGAGACAGATTGTGTTACACTGTGCTCACCATGTGTTTGACAGCAGACAGTATCTGAGAGAAGACCAGTTTACTCTCCAGATCAGACAGGCGCCCTCTGGTGGCGATCCTGGAGAACAGCTCTCCTCCAGGCGCGTACTCCATCACCAGGTGAAGCCTGCGAAACGTCTCCACCACCTCATACAGACGCACGATGTTGGGGTGGGACAGTCTCTCCATGCAGCGTATCTCAGAAGAGAACAGCTTCTGCGAGCGCTTGTCCAGACGCAGCTTATCCAGGATCTTTACAGCTACTCTTTCTGAGAGAGATGAGTGAAAGAGAACAGGGGGAGTAAATGCACTGCCAATGCCACGTGGGTCAGTTATGGTGAGGCAGATTGGTTTGCATGTGTGTGGTCAAGCCTGGTTCATACATTCTTGATTTTATGACTATCGTGAGCAAACCAAGGTTATTATCAATAACTAATTAAAAAAATAATAATAATAATAATACATAAAATTGTTACTTGAAATAAAATGTAACAATTATTTTTGTTTTAGGCATTTCTTATTTCATTTTAGTTTAATGTGGTGTACTAATATTTTTAATTAAAATGAGCAAAAATTATATATAAACAATGACAAAGACACACAATAAAATTTGAACTCAAATGGAAAATGAAAACAAAATATAAGAACTTGCAATCATTGTTAAAAAAAATAAATAATTTTTTATAAAAATGAAATGATACCAAATTTAATTATAATAAAAAAATATTGTATTTATTTATCATGTGATGTTCATCAAAAAATATTTTGATATCATTTAAAACTAGCTCCACTAAAATATATAATATAATTAGGAAAATTTTAACTCATTTCTCTTTTAATGAATAAATTGAAAATGCACTTCTGAAGGTTTATTTATTTTTTTGTTATTGTTAAATAGTGTTCCTGTATCTCAAGTGGTAGAGCATTGCATTAGCAAGTGCAAGGTTGGGGGTTTGAATCCCAGAAAACACAAGTTTAGGAGAAAATTATTAGCCTGAATGCAATGTAAGTCGCTTTGGAAAAAAAAAAAGTGTCTACTAAATGCATGCATAAACACATAAAAATATATATAATAAAAAATGAAATGATTTGACCACCCTTTTACCTTCTACTCTGTTTTGTTTCTGAAAAAGTAACATTCACATGGTGACAGGGCGGGTTCTACAGGACATTAAGGTGGGTCTCCAAGGGGGGTTATAGAAATGAACACATCCTGATGAAGATTAACTATAATCTTCTGGATTAACCCAGATTTGTCTATGACGTGATGAACACATGTTCAATTGCACGTCCTGATTTTGCCAAGTCCGATGTGTTCCTAGGTCAACATATTTTGTTGACCCTGGAACAACATTTTACTCCAAAAATATATTCTTAACCATATCCCTACACCTAAACCTAACCTTAACCATGAGTAATCCCTAAAATCAGAGGAAATGATAGATGAATGACACTGATGTACAAGCACCAAACACTGATTTTAAGCATAAACTTCACAAAATCTATAAACTGGTTCTTCAAATCTGATTGGTTAATCACAATGTTGTTCCAGGGTCAACAACGATGTTGTCCCAGGAACATGTCTCACTTGGTAAAATCAGGTTAGGCTGTTCAATTACCATTCACAACAACAGAAACTCTGAAGGGAGGTTGAGGTGTTTTGCATTGAATACAGCAACACTGTGTGTCTCTCACCATTGGTCAGGTCGTGAATGCCTAGTTTGACCTGAGAGAAGTTTCCGCTGCCGATTTCCCCTCGAAGCTCGTAAAAGCCGATCCGTTTGCCGAAGGTGAGATCATTGACCAGCTTCTCCTTGTGGCCGAGGTCATAGACGGCTCTTGCGAAGGGCGTCTGCTTCACGCTGACCTCTGGACTCACAGCTGCAGGTTTTCTGTCCAGTGCTTGACTCCTCGTCTTCTCCTCCGTGGTTTTATCGACCTCCATCCAGGCCGGCTGAGGCACGAGCTCTTTGTGGTGAGACGGCATGGTTTGCTGGGCCACCTGCCCTGTAGAAAAAAACAGATCTCATTCAAATCTCAGTTTTTTTTCTCATAGAAATGAAAGCGGTTAAATGAAGGTTTCTTCTCTTTAGAGTTTCGGAAAAGATCTCAGTGTCTCAAACTGTGCACAGACCCTTTGTGTTTCATTTTTTTCATCGATTTCCCAGTTTTGAATTATGCTCCATTTACCTAAACTTTGTTTCTAATGCTTCTCATAAAATTCCTTGTGAGGAATAAAAACAGACAGAAGTGAGTCAACAGCTGTCATACAGATCTTAGGAGAGCTATATAAGAAACGTTTGAGTTCATATTAAGATCTGAGCACAGTTTATGATATATTTGAGATCTCTCCTGAGATTACTCTGGTCTTTTTCCTCACAAGAAACACCTGAGATGAAGCAAAAGTCCCCATTTGATCTCATAATCGTCCTCTAGGTGGAAAAAAATCCAGATATTAAAGAGATCTAATGTGAAATAGAATATTTCTCTTTTAATGCTTCCTTGTCCCAATAATAATCAGAGTTATGCTATTTCACATTTACAAAGCATCTAAATTGTCTCTTTCATGTCTTTTGAGTTTGAGTTCATATTGAGATATTTTTTAGATATCTTCTGAGTCTTGTAAATAGATTACAGGGGTTTATTTCTCAAGAGAACTAGAGGCACTTCAGCAAAAGTGTCCATTTAATCTCATAATTGCTCATAATCTATGTGGAGCCTATTTCAGTATGAACTCAAACATTTCTCATCAGACGCTTCCTAGTCCAAATATCCCTATGATGCTATACACAATACATTTAAAAGTCTTTTACAAGTCTTAAGTTATTTCTACTAAGAGAACATCTTAGAACTCCATAAAGTTTTCTTGAGTTATGAAAAAGCAACTTCTGAGTATTCATTGTCCTCTTTGTCCAGAGATGGACTCAATCTCATGAACTCAAAAATGTTTTCTAGTCCAAAGGACATGAGATATTATATACATGTCTTCATGCAATGTTATTCTTACGAAAGAGGACACCTGAGATCTTCTTAAAGTTTCCTGAGCGATGAAGGAGCATCATATGAGCAATCATCTAAAAGGATATTGCATTCCAGGATATTAAACTGTGTTTTCAAACTCACACAGAACCTGTCCTTTCGCCTTTTTCTCAGTCTTTAGTGGTAAAGCGGCGCTCGTCATACATGAAAACATCCTCTAGGTCTTCTGGTGTCTCCTCACAGTCTCAGATATGTCCAATGTACCCAGATCTGTCCATTTACAGATCCAGGATGCCTAAAGTCCTTAAGATCCAGTCTTATTGAATCAGGCGAGTATCATTTATTAAGGTTCATCTCAGTCCTCCATCGAGTCACACGCGGTCTGCTTGCTCCGCTGTCTCTCTGTGTGCCGCTGGTTCATGTGTGTGTAATCCTGTCTCACACACTCACCTACAGACAGGTGACTCATCACTGACCCCTCCTGCCACGGGATTACACCGTCCAGCGGTCTGTCACTCGCTCCACGTGCAAGAGGATTTTAGGTTTGTGTGTCTGGCTTCAGTTTTGCATTGCTATATGATTGCTCGGCTGTTTCTATTCAGTTGATAGTGTGTTCAAAGTTACCTGTAGATGTTTTCTTTGAATTTGTGGGCACAACTTTAAAACTGTAACTACAGTGTGCACTAGCAAAACAGTTCACATCATCTGCAAAACTCATTCCAAGCAACACAACTCTTACAGTAACACACGGCTCAAAACAGGCTCAGTGCAGCCAAACACTACACACAACCCTCAGTGAGATAACACACACACACACACACTCAGAACACACTGAGAGGAAAAACACTCGCAACAAACACCAGTACACAAGATACTCACTTTTCATCTTTACAGTTTGAACAATTTCAGTGACTTCATACAAAGTCATATTTTCTTCAAAGAAAAGATGGACATTCCTTCACATGATTTATTTACATTTTTAGAACATAACAATTCTTTAAGGTAAATGAAAATGAGAAGTTTGCTTCAATAGTCTGTAGTAGTTTACAGAATTACAGTAATGAGAAAAAAAAAGGTAGAAACTTAAAAGAACATACTGTAATTCGAACAAATAATTTTCAGGGCTAATCCTGAAATTGCAATCAGCAGTGTGTGAAATCTCTTCCTTTTTGAATGCGTGCTTCACAGTTTTGACTGCAGTGTGTTAGCATTTGAACAAAGTGCTGTAAGTAAATCCACAGTGTTGTGCAGGTTGTGGTTAAAGTCGTGGGATAAGTGTGTAGAGTTTTGAAAACTGTGTTCAAGCAATGAAAAACGAACTAGAGTTTGGTCCACATGATCTGCTGCTGTGCAGACTGTAGTTAGAGTTTTGCACGTGTGACTCCAGTTGTGCTCACTGTCGTTTAGCAATCGAAAAATACTGTAATAGGTTTGTCCAGTGCTCTTCTTGCACATGAATGAGCAGTCTAGAAGTTACTTGCATATGATGGCATCATGTGACCTAATTATACAAGACTATTTCCTCAGGTGGTTGTAAAAGGACATCTCCTTGAGCGCCTCAAGACCAAAGGATAAACAGAGAGCCACAATCCCTGCCAGGAACAGACGTCTGGCATCAGAGGGAACTGGACGAGTCTGTCTGTCTGTCTGTCTCAGTGTGTGAGTGTGTGTGTTTGTGTGTGTGTGTGCGTGTGTGTGTCTGTCTGTCTCAGTGAGTGAGTGTGTGTCTGTCTGTCTGTCTGTCTGAGTGAGTGTGTGTGTGTGTCTGTCTGAGTGTGTGTCTTTCTGTATGTCTTTCTGTGTGTGTGTCTGTCTGTCTGTCTCAGTGAGTGTGTGTGTGTGTGTCTGTCTGTCTGTATATGTATATGTGTGTGTGTGTATATATATGTATATATGTGTCTTTGTGTGTGTGTGTGTGTGTGTCTGTCTGTATATGTATATGTGTGTGTATATATATATATATATATATATATATATATATATATATATATATATATATATATATATATGTGTGTGTGTGTGTGTGTGTGTGTGTCTGTCTGAGTGTGTGTCTTTCTGTATGTCTTTCTGTGTGTGTGTGTGTGTGTGTCTGTCTGTCTCAGTGAGTGTGTGTGTGTGTGTGTCTGTCTGTCTGTATATGTATATGTGTGTGTGTGTATATATATGTATATATGTGTCTGTGTGTGTGTGTGTGTGTCTGTCTGTCTCAGTGTGTGTATGTGTGTGTGTGTCTGTCCGTCTGTCTGTATATGTGTGTGTGTGTATATATATGTATATATGTGTCTGTCTGTGTGTGTGTGTGTGTGTGTGTGTGTCTTTCTGTATGTCTTTCTGTGTGTGTGTCTGTCTGTCTCAGTGTGTGTGTGTGTGTGTGTGTGTGTGTGTCTGTCTGTATATGTATATGTGTGTGCGTGTATATATGTGTGCGTGTGTGTGTGTGTGTGTGTGTATGCCAATTACAAGTCCTTAGAGGCAAAAGCACAATATTACGTATTAGATATATATA
>NC_068372.1:29512591-29632591 GCF_023724105.1 Carassius gibelio
GATCCATGTTTGCTTTCTTCATTTGTTTGATATAATGATCCATTTCCCCCTCCAAGCATTTGCAGTTCACATTTCTGTGATTGGACAGCGTTGAACTCAAGTGTGAATATGCATGGAAATGTTAAACACTTAATAACTAGTGCTTGAAATCCATTAGCAGATTCTACACAAAACAAGTGTGCATTTCCTAATATTTCAGAAGAAGTGACGCTTTCAATAAACCATAGATGCTTTGATTTAATGCAAAAACTTATGCCATGCATAAGTGACAAAATGTCCCAAATATAAAAAACGCAGAGAAAAAAAATCAATTCTTTATAGTCGATCTAATCTAATGTGTTTCATTATATTATTTTCTAAACTTATGAAGTTTAGTGAGGCTTTAAAGTATTTGACATGCATGTTCTTATAGGGTTAAATTTCCAAAAAAAAGGTAAAAATGACACCTGAAAATCAGTTTTAAATTCATATGGAGTCTTACTTACTTTCTAAAACAGATACTAATCTATTTAATCTTGTAAAATCCTCACACTTATGAAGTTTAATGCAGAGTTGAATGCTTATTGAACACATCTGTGCCAGATGTTCTCCGTCTGACGCCGCACTCCTAAAAGGTGCGAGGAGGCCACAAATGGTCCCCGCAGGTGCCAAATCAAAGCACTTATCATGTTAAAAGACCGTCCTGCTTTCACAGCTGGTGGTGACCTGATGGCTTCTCTCTCTTGTGCTGCTAATGTTCTTACAGGAAATAGATGTTGGCAGATGTTTGGGAAGCTGCACCTCAGGGAGCCGCTGTCTTCTCAGGTACACGCCACACTTCTGACTTTACACACAGCTGAGCAAACACATGATCACACACACACACACACACACACACACCCTTTATAGTGTGCACTAAAACACAACTCTGTTTGCTGTGACCTCTGTCAGTCTTTAGTCCAAAGCAGAAATACACACACACACACACAGTATACTTTGTAGATTTTCAGACTTATAACAATGAAATACAGTTAAAAAAAATATATATATATATATATATGTATATATATATATATACATATATATATATATATATATATATACATATATATATATATATATGTATATATATATATATATATATATATATATATATATATATATATATATATATATTTCAACATTTAGTTAGACAGTAGTTATAGAAATATTTTATACTGTAAATACGACCACTCAATGAATACAAAATGAAAATTAGAAAGTATATATTAAGTAAAATAAAAATAAAATATTTTGAACTAATTTTTATTGGAAAACGTTTTTGTCTCTTATGTTGACAAAAGCTTTCTTTTTGGTCAAAATTTATTTTTGGTCAAAAATATAGTAAAAGCAGTAATTTTGTGAAATATTATTACAATTGAATTGTTTTCTATTTTAATATATTGTTAAATGTAATTTGTTTCTGTGATGTGCAGCTGAATTTTCAGCATCACATGATCTTCAGAAGTCATTCTTATATATACAATAAATTACATTTTTAAATATATTCAAATAAAAAACTACAGTAATAATATTTCACAGTATTACTGTTTTACTTTATTTGATTAAATACATGCAGCCTTGGTGAACAGAAGAGACAAAAACCTGAAAAAAAGTTGTTTTTCCAAACTTTTGAAAACAGTTCTTTCAAAAAGAATAAATTATCAAAACTTTTTATTCCAGATTATTCCAAACGTTTGATCTGTGGAGTTTATAAAAGGATCTATAGATATGTAATTTGTACAATCCTGTTGTTTCTGTCCTTAATAAAAGTTTTACTCAAACTCACTAAATAAGCTTTATATTAACATTAACTATTTTAAACAGCTTTTGTAAATGTTGATGAACAAATGTAAAAATATACACACAATATGTTCTACAGGCTTAGTAAGAAATAAAGCTATTGCTCATTATTATGTGCGATACTTGGACGATAAACATGCTGGTAGATTTTAACAGTAACAGATGTAGACAATGAGTTTCATAGTGAGAAATCCAAATCTGCAAAAATATTTATATTTGGCTAGTAATTGATGTTGTAACTATATATCATTTAACATCATTTTAAACAGATTTTCTAAAAGTGTTGCTCATTTTTAGGGTACCTACACCTTTTTTTTATTTTTGTATAGTTTATAGTTTGTATAGTAAGTTATATTCGTGCAGCTTTAAAGCTTTGCCATTGGTGATCTGTGTGCATTTGATTGCATGTTGGCTAACACACTCGTGTGTTTCTGCAGGAGTGCGTCTGATCCTGGTGAATGTCTGCTGTGGGCTGAAGGACAGGGCAACGCTTGTGTTCCTCAAGACTACGAGAGCCACACTTTCCTCACTCAACAAGGCCAGATCCGCACTGTTCTGGCCATCACTTCCTGTCTATGCCAGTCTTAAACACAGCGTCCTCTACTGGACGACTGCAGCCACTACAG
Source organism: Carassius gibelio (assembly GCF_023724105.1). NCBI lineage: Eukaryota > Metazoa > Chordata > Actinopteri > Cypriniformes > Cyprinidae > Carassius > Carassius gibelio. The sequence continues at coordinate 29,515,039 of NC_068372.1, forward strand.
TGACACTTGAAGAAGTTTCCCTACAGATCATTTGCACAGCTGTAATGTCAGGTTTGGGGATGTGCATTAATGGATGGCAATTTAAAGGCATGATGCCATTCAGATAATTCTGTAATATATGTAAATGATGTAAAAAGTATTTTGTAAATAAAATCTATGTCAGAACGTTTTTTAGTCGGAGTCCACCATCTTTGATTACATGACAATCTGCACAGAGCAACTAAAGAAAGCTACACATGCAAATCATGTCTCTGGTTTAAATCAAGTTACAAATCAATCAATAATTAAAGCTTTGGCAGAAAATGCAAATGTGAAAGAAGTGTTGCAAAATAGCCTGTTGTAATCCCAAATAGATCATTACAGAGAGACAATTAAAATATATTGCAAACTATTAAAAAAAAAAAGCAATCCAATTTTGCAAATGTGGGTACGACAACTGAAACATGAACATGGACTATGAAACATAAAATTCACAATTTATACACAAAATTTCAAACAAGTATACAAGAAACAGCCTATAATGGGTCAAAGACGAAAAAGTGTTTAAGCATAAAAAAAGTTTAATACTGCTTTAAACTGTTGTAGTCCCCCCCCCCCCCAAAAAAATGCAAAAAGTTTTCTGTTTTATTTAATTGCAATTTTTATTTTTGTTTTTCTGAGCAAAAAATAAATATCACACATTTTCCCCTGATTTACAGAAGACACCCAGTAAAATGTCATTCAGTGTAACAATCTTGTCAGGCATATTTACAACAAAAATCAATTTATGACATATTCAAAGACTAATTACTTTCACCCCAAACACTAATGAGGTGTAATTTTACATTTTTAACATTTGCCACTATCCTAGGTTTGCCCAGTTGTCGGTAAGAATTTTTTACTAATTTAAAACAAAAAAATTCAGTATGCTCCATTATTCATTTAGATATTTTAATATGTACATGTCGGAATAAGCATGTTGTTTGAATTTTTGCATAAATATTGTGTTACACTGAATGACAATGTAACATTATTTCAACCAAATTTTGACATTTAATTCTCCAACAACTTATTTGAAACCTTAAAAGTAGACATTTTACTTACATTTAATGTGCTTTCTATGGACACAAAATCACTTTTTTACATTTATTTTGATGCGGACATAACGCCTTTGACCCATATACAAAAACTAGTAATCTCAAATAAAAAAAATTATAACATTAGAAATATCTAAACTTGTAAAATAATATTTGCATATTTAAAGATATAATATAAGATAATAAGAGCTAATTTCTTACATTTTTGGAAAATATTGCATACAATTTACATTGTACATACAATGCATTTTGTTTACAAATTATAAAATGTGCACAAAACTTGTAAACCAAAATAAATAATTCTAAGATTATACAATTTTTAAACTTGTGGTGAACATTGCATTTTTTATTTATATGTTTTTATAGATAGATAGATAGATAGATAGAAAGATATCAAGCAAATCAGTCAATAACTCTGAAACTATAATAACTGATTGCAAAGATGCCATTGCAACACCAGTCTCCTTCTGCATTAATATAACAGGAGCTCATTATATTAAGAAATCTCCGGATCAACACACTATTGAACCCCAATGAAAACAAACAATTACAGATGAGAAATTAAACCAATCTAAAACATCCAGGAAAGTAACTCACACTTGCATTAACTATATTGATTCACACTCGAGCCCATTTATGCAAATGAATGTTCTCATTAACATACGAGCCGCGCGAGACTGTAAATCCAACAGTTTGAGCAGGTGTGTTTGCCATTACCATGAAAACACAGGGCACATGCTGAAACCTTCTCATGGTGTTTGCAGAACTAATTATTGTTCCTGTATCACATTATCCTCCTTTGTCTCAATTAATGGATCCATTTCGAAGGAAGTCGACCGCCTGCGGTGCACGCGCCAAATCCACTAAACGTGATATAGGCCTAATTAAACATCTAAGCTACAATTTAACAATTTTATTTCTTTAATCGACACATATAAGTCTTGTTTACAGCATAGCATTGCGGATAAACACTAACTTCCTCTCAGGGTCTCTCAATCAGACCACCAGTCCAGTTCGCACCTTGTTAACACCGCCATTAGATTTGCTTTACATTCGCTGATTGCGGATTTACATTTGCGACTAAATAGGAACTCTTCACGACTGTTGACCGAAGACTCAGCCAACATCATATAAAGCCCTGCCAAACTTCATTCAGTCCAGCTCCAGCAGCCACAGACAGAGCATCATCTCTCGAGGAGCAGGTACTATGTTGCGCGCAGTGATCTGGATCTGTGTGATGGGGCTCTGCATCTGTAGACCGTCTGTGAATCAGCTGGACACTGAGGGTGCAGAAGTGCGCTCGGAGGCCATCAGGAGGCTCCTGGAGGTGTTTGGGATGGAGGATCCTCCTGCTGCTCTGGCTCGGGGACACAAACAGCCTCCTCAGTACATGCTGGACCTGTACAACACCATCGCGGATGTGGACGGAGTCACCAAAGACCCGACGCTCCTGGAGGGAAACACCGTCCGGAGTTTCTTCGATAAACGTAAGCTTCTGATTTCTTTATTTATTTGAAGCGGGGCAGAGATCATAAAGCGCACATTTAGCATGCAAAATGTTGGCTATATATATATAGTATATAGTATATATTTTTTTCTTCGTATTTAAGTATAACTTAATGAAAATGGGGAATGACAACTACACAAATATTTTTATTTTAATTCAAGTAGGCCCAACTTTTTAATGGCTTTTAATTTTAATTTAGCTATAATAATGTTTGCTTATTAATCTAAACTCCATCTCATCTGTTGAAAAAAAAATATTTAGTTTTTTGCAGTTTTATCAAGATTAAACCATTTCATTAAATAGTAATTTAACCAGAAGTCTTTTAGTTATTTTAATTTTTAAATCATGAGAAAAAAACGACCGATCCACAAAAAAATCAGAAATAAGAGTATGTGCCTAAAAGTTTAGTGTTTAACTTTAGGCGAGCATTTACTTAAATATATAAGATTAGGATTATTAATAACAGTAATTACATTTTATTTTATCCATCTCTCTCTCTCTCTCTCTCTCTCTCTCTCTCTCTCTCTCTCTCTCTCTATATATATATACAGTATATGATAGACATTCAGTCAACTAAAAATCAAATAATTAAATTCTCAATGATTTGATACGTTTATTTTTTATTTTATTGTATGAAATATGAAATAGCTTGACCCTAAGAATGTATAAGTAAAAATTCAAGTGTATGTTTTAGTTTTAAGTTTAACTTGAGTCAAGCATATACTAAAATATTTAAGATTGCAAGACTAAGGTTTTGAGAATGGCTCATTAATATTAACCAGCCGCTGATCTGAATATATCGAGGTGGGGGATGGCGATAAAGTATATGTGATTGTGTGCCATTTCTCATCACGACTTCTCTCTGTAGTGCATAGTGACCAAATCGAGTTCCTCTTCAACCTGTCCACGGTGGCCAAGAGTGAGAAGATCCTCACGGCCGAGCTTCATCTGTTCAAGCTCAGACCTCAAGCGTCGCTCACCTTCAACAGACATCACTTCTGTCAGGTACAGTATTCACAGTCTGGAAAGAAAACGATGCGCTTCTAAAAGAAGGATGTTAAGGTTAAACATTGCAGAGGTGTTTCTGTGCAGGTCAGTGTCTATCAGGTTCTCGATAGCAGCAAGAAGAACGTCTCACAAGGGAAGAAGCTGCTCTCGTCCAGACTGGTACCCATCCACTCCAGCGGCTGGGAGGTGTTCACCATCACTCAAGCTGTGAGTATGACTAAAATCACACTCTGTGCCTTCCTTGTGCACATTCTCCTCAATAATAAAATATGTGTTTTATATCTCAAAGGCGCGCTCCTGGATGTCAGATGAGGGCAGTCATCTGGGGCTCCTGGTCTCAGTCAGGACTTTAGCAGGTCTTCAGATGGACCTGAAAACCGTGCGTTTCGCATCGGGTCGAAACCACCATCAGAGTAAACAGCCCATGCTGGTCCTCTTCACCGACGACGGCAGACGGGCCGCTTCTCTGGAGATCACGCCTAAAGGTTTGACATATTAAGAGATGTTCTCAGACGTTTCTAAACAATAATCTCAAATGAGAGCTTCACGAGCGATAGTTTAGGTGTAGGGATTCATATAAATACATCTTGTCCTAAACCAGGAGGTTTGGAGATCTTTGGAAAAGTTTGAAAAAAACAGTGCAAAAAATTTAGCAATAAAAAAAAAAATCTAAAATGTACTTAAAAATAAAGCATTATTGTAAATGGTAAAAAAAACTATGTAGTATAAATAAATAAAATATAATTTATAATAAAAACAATTTTAAAAACTGTTTAAAAATAATACTTCATATAATGAATCTACAAGAAGTAGAATTTTTTTTACTATCGTAATAGAAACAGGGTTATTATATTTAACTAAAACATAAATAAATTTGTTAGTTGAAATGATTTAGCAAATAAAATATTAAAAAACTTAAAGTAAAAAATGTTATGTGTAAAAAGTATTTACAAATAAAGAAATAAAAATAAGTAAATAAAAAAAACTAAAGTGATGTATTAAATAATAAGATAAATTAGTTAATAAAAAGTGCTTAAATAAATAAATAAAAATTATATAATGCATTTAACAATATACAAAAGGGAAAAAATGTATAGAATAGTTTACTTAAACCACAAAAAAGTACTTAAAATATTTAACAATATAACAAAGAACTATATGAAAATATTTTTATTATATTTTGTAATAAAAAAAATAATAAAATCAAATAAACTGACAAATTTGCTAAAACTTTAAATAAAATTCAAATGTAGTTGAAACAAAACTAAAATTCAAACTAATCCAAAATATTAAAAATACTATTAATCTGATATAATATTTTCAAAATTATAAATATATAATTCTATTATATTTTTCCATTAAATAATCATTTTTCACAGTATAAAATGGGCCTTTCCTAAAAAGTGACTTTCAGATTTTAAATTGAGGGTGCCTTGCACGAGGATGTTCATATTTAGAAGCAAAAAGAAAAACCCCGATTCCTCTTTGTTTTCAGGTTCAGATGATTCTCCGGTTGGCCCAAGTCTCCCGTTTCCCAGCCTCCCTCTCTCAGCTACGGCTAGTCGCAGCGCTCGCTCCATAGACTATGATGAGAGCGGGGAGAAGATGCCGTGTCAGCGTCTGCCGCTCTATGTGGACTTCGAGGAGATCGGCTGGTCCGGCTGGATCGTGTCTCCTCGCGGATACAACGCTTACCACTGCAAAGGCTCCTGTCCGTTTCCTCTGGGTCAGAACATGAGGCCCACCAACCACGCCACGGTCCAGTCCATCATCAACGCCCTCAAACTGACCAAAGGGATCCAGACGCCCTGCTGCGTGCCGGACAAGCTCTTCAGCATTAACCTGCTGTACTTTGACGACGATGAGAACGTGGTTCTGAAGCAGTATGATGACATGGTGGCCGGCAGCTGCGGCTGTCACTGACCAACCTCATTCATCTCTGACCTGAAATCTGGACTGGATCACGCTGTAAATAATGTACATAGAGATCAGATTTTAATATATGAAGGAGCTTGGGTTGGTCGCTTGTGAAAGATGTAGATTTGTATATTGCTTGTTGTGAACTATTAAAAAGTCTAAATAAATTCTTACACACAAAATAATAGAAAGGGTTGAATTTTATTTCTGTTGTTGTTACTATTCAATTCAATTCAATTAATTTATATATTCAATTCAATTGAACACTGAATCTATTAACACGGATATTTAACCATTCAAAATGTGCATTAAAACCCAAACCTCAAGTTCAGAACATTTAATTTAATTATTAAGTGATTTTTTTTTTAAAGAATGTAATAAAATTATGCATTGGATTTAATTAAATAATAATATATTCTATTATTTATATACTACTGTAGTTGTTATGAATTAGTTTGTATAGTCATATTTTAAACTTTAAAGTTTAGTTTAATTTTTGTATTGTATTATGTGGTTTTGCCAGTATATACAGTATTAATACATATATGTTAATACTGTATATACTGGCGAAACCACACAAAATACATAAAAAAAACATGGTTTAAAACCCCTTAAGCTCAAGTTACAGCATCTATGACATTAAAGGGACGGTTCACCCAAAAACGATTATTTTGTCATCAGTGGTCCTCTCGTGAATGGCGGTTGAGATAAGAAATATATAAAATTGTTATTTTTGTTTTCTTTGCACACAAACAGTATTCACAAGTAGCTTCATAACATTAGGGTTGAACCACTGATGTCACAGATTTGTTTTTATTTTTTTATCAATGCATAACTAACAACTAATTAATGACAGAATTACCATTTTTGGATGAACTATCTCTTTAATATATTGACTTGTCCCCAAATAATTATAACATCACTGTCATTATTTTATGTCAAATACTTCTAGACGATTGATGGGTGCATGGTTGCATCAATTAAATTAAACCAATATCACATTTTGTGTGATAACATGTAACAAGATTATAACAGTAGAATTATATCAGAGTTACAAATAAAACTAATTTTGTTTCAATTTATTCATATTTTTACTAGAAGCTGAAAAACTAAATCTGCTTGAAAGGTTCACATTTAGTTGAATATAAGAAGAATGCAATGTTTTATAAAATAGAAGGATTCTTTTCTTAAACGTAAGCAAATACTGTGCATGGAATACAAAGCTTTATTATTTTAATATCATGAAAATCAATCATCCGTCAATATTAAACACGCATACAAATCCATCTCTTAAAAGAATCTTATTTTAATAAATCAAAAGTACAGATATCTACAAAAACTGTAGATCAGTTTTTCAACGTTTTTAGAAAGTACAGTACAATTTAAGTAGATCTCTTTTTAGAGTTATTTACAATCATTTCTTCTTCTTTTTTTTTTTTATACCAAAATGTAATTTACAGATCTCCCCAGTTACCTCAGAATGGACGAATGAAAACACGGTCATATAAAAGAATCTGTAAATGATATGGATGACAGTCAAATCTAGAAATACAAGACGACAAACTAAACTAAACAGACGTACGCATCACTGCTCAAACACCACATGACAGACAGAAAGCGGTACCTGTTTGCTAATGTTCTTTTCCACTTGGTATGTTTGCAAATCAAATAAAAATGTTTTGCCAGCGGTCTGTTGATTAAATTGTGTTTAACATGTCCTCTACAGCTCAGAACAGACATCTAGACCGACGCTTCAATGTACAGAAAATAATAAACACACAAGAGGTCAACAGTATCACCTTCATGATGCATAGATTCAAAACGAAAGCTCAAGTATTAGTTATTAAGACAAACGGCATTATTGGAGAGCGAGAGAAGAGAGATGTCATGGGTACAGATGAAGACAGGCCGACTTCTAATGAAAATATGAACCCAAAACAGCGTCTCCTGGAGGTGGAAAGAGAACAAGGTGCAAACAGGAAGTCGTTTCAAGCAGCTCAACATTTAAGCTTGGAAAAAGAAAAGGAAAGTGGACATTTTTAGGATGCGCCATACTGCGGCAGAAGTGCATGAAATTCTCTTCTCGCTTCCCAGGAACAAAATAGTCTAACACTGTGCTTCTCTTAAACACGCATCCAAGTCACGTTTCACTCCAAAAACATATGGAATATGACAAATAACTTCCCAAATTGTGTAAAAAAAAAGGGTACTACAATACATACTGCCCTGATATGCAAATAGTTGTTATATTGTGTTTATACATGTATATAAAAAGTAAGACATGCTTGTCGTGAAGATAACTAAGGTCTTATATTCTTATAAATGGAGAATTTGTTTTCACTCAAAGCGAACGGGTTGGAAAAGATTGTGATTCAGTTTGCTGGAGAACACAAATGCACCAACTGACACGTTTCATTTTACAATATGAATACAAAACGTACATTTGTGTATTACAGCAATGCTACACAACTTTTCAAAATAAGAGTCTTTTGTGTCAAGCGGCTTTGACTCCTCTGATCAGCTGGAGAGAAAACATATCCAACTCCAACAACTCCCAAGCATTGCATTTTTTGTGTTAATTAGAAGCATGTGCTTATGATTTTATTCAGAACTCAAGAATGGTTGATTACTGTGTTCTTGGTAGTTAAGCCTAGTTATATGAACCAAATCTGTGCAACCCAAACTAATAAGACTGACATGCTGTAGGACTGTGATTCAGATGATGCACAAACTAATTTATTCAAACAGTTCCAACAGCAGCCAATGCACAGAACTAGCTTTAGCCTCTATCAGGAGAACTGATCATTCAAGACTTGGGGGAATGAAAACGCCTTAACCTCAAAACTCGGCAGGTCATAATCCATGTCTTTATGATGCACAACTATCACTTGGCACAAACTACACACAACACAAAAGATACTGATAAAGTGCATGGGCTTCTGTATACGCGAGGTGCTTTCTTAAGTATAGCTCTGCTTTTCTGGTTACATAGTCACCCTTACTCATTGCTTTTGGTTACGCATACTTGTCAAAACACTACAAACTCAGCATTTACACATCCTATCTAGGACTACATTTCATTTTAATTAAAGAACGCTTTCATGTTGTGGCATTTTCAGGTCGTAATAAAGCAAGACCGGAGGTTTGCATTTATTCGAAGGAATGTAAAATGGAAAGCTTGCGTCACTGCATTTGGAAATAGCTTCATGTGCATTTAAAAAAAAAGGGAGGTTAGTTTTAACAAGGTGGTAGTAAACATGTCTCAATGTATAAAAAGCAGGATCTTAATTCGTTTAATATGAAACCTTGACTGCACTAAGTTTGTGAATGCAACACTTTTGTGTAAAATAAAACTGGGGACAAAAAAGCTAAATGTTTACTTTTTAAAAAAATGAAAGAAAGCATCTAAGAGGCGAGTTATAATATTCCTCTACTAACAATAAGGTCATGTGATTGTCGAAGAATGCATGAAATGGAATGATAGAGAAAGAAAGTCCCATGTATCTCTCAAGCTGGCTCAATATCAGAGCACGCTCTGTGGTGAAGGAATGGATGGATTTTGGCAGTTGCGTGCTCAAAACGAGCGACTGAAACAAAGATACGGGATCTCCTTTAGGTGCATGGAGCTACTGTGATGATGCTGCAGCACCCAGCTCTTCACCTTGACTTGCAGAACCAATGCATTCCCCACACGGTTTCATCAGGGAAGTGTCGTAGCGAGAGGAAGCAGCGTCGCTAATCTGTCAATGGAAGAAGCTAAGAGGAGCATGGAACTCCGACTGCCCTTGGGCTGGAAGAAGAGAAGAGATGGGATAAAGAGGAAGGAGGACGAGTGCTAAGAAGGAGAACATAGTCCAGTCGTGGCTGACAGTAAGGCCTTGGTCTTCACAGTAGCACACAGCGGAAGAAGCTGCTCTTTTTCTGCTGTTCAGTGGTTATTTTCACTCCATGGTTGCTGCCCTGAGGATTGTTCCCCTCCTGCGTTAGCAAAGAGAAACAAACCTCATCAGACTGAGCAAGAGATAACAGATTTGTTCTTCTAAAAGGAAAATTGTGGTGACACTTTTCTTGAAACCTTTATATATAATTAATTCTAAAAGTATTTCTAATGCATTTGTTATGCCTCACAATGCACCTTATAATGATCTCATTAACAACATTTATAATCTAGGCCTCTGATTAGACTTATCTAGTCATTGTTGCACCGTAAAAAAATTATAATGCATATAAAAATAAATAAAAATAAAAACAACAAATTTCAGTTTTAAAAATGTACTTTTTCAAATGTTAAGCATTTATAATTTATGAAAATACATACTGCATTAAACTATGATAAAACAACCAATTTTGGATGCAACAAGGAATCTGCAAATATTATAATGCATTTTAACTGTGTTCCTGTAGCTCAAGTGGTAGAGCATTGTGTTAGCAAGTGCAAAGTTGGGGGTTCGAATCCCTGGGAACATGTTAGGAGAAAATTGTTAACCTGAATGCAATGTAAGTCACTTTGGATAAATGCGTCTGCTAAATGCATAAATGTAAATTATAATGCATTACAAACAATGTACATTGAGAATACTGTTATACTGCATTAAAGGCTATAAAAAAAGCTTTCAAAGATTTTAAGCAAAGTATTACCAAAATTGTCATCATTTACTATTTATTTAATAAGACATCCAAAAGTTGACAATGCAAAATCAACTTACTCCCAAGATAACTGCATAGCAATAGATTAAACATGTAATGTTTGTTCATACTGTTTCACATGCTAGCTGTCTCACTGGTTAACACTGATGCATTAACTAATAATGAACAAACAGCATTTCTTAACCTTTGTTAGTGTCAGTTAATATGTTTGTTTTATACACAGAGCACAAACTAATGTTAACAGATAGAAGATTAATATATGCTGTAGAAGTATTGCTCATTGTTCATGTTGACTTCTGTAGACAACTAATGTTAATAAATGAAACCTTACTGTAAAGTGTCACCCAATTATCAAAGCACAGAAAGGGAAAGTCTTACCAATTTCGTGTCCATCTTTGCTTTTATGTCTCTGGCGAGTGTTAAGAACGCCTGTGGGTAGAGCAGAAAACGTCATTATGCTTCAATCAGACCTTTAAACATTCAGTTTGATATATCAGATATGATAAGGAAATGAGGATTCATTATCAAAGCCATTTAGACTTACGTTCTCAACGTTGATATTTGCCTTCGCACTCGTCTCCATGAACTTGATGCTGTACTCTAACGCCAGCTAAATGAGAACAGGCAGGTTTTAGTATAAAAATACCAGTACTGTAGAGTCTTATACACTGAAAGTTAAATAATATTACACTAGCATCAAGCTCAAGGAACAAGGTGGCTCACATTCTCGCCTCTGTCTTTTGACACCTGCCTCTTCTCATTAATGTCACATTTGTTGCCCAAAATCATTTTTTCTACGTCCGCTGATGCATGCTGGGTTGAAAACAAAAGAACAGGAGCAGTAATAATTTGCTGTTAAATATGCAAACATTCTTTTTACACTGGTAATGCTTCATATTTTCAAAACTGAATGGTCTGAATGAATTGTAATTAGGTTACTGGTAGTTATAAGAGTTCACATTACATGCTTTCATATTCAAAACTATTATTTACTGGATATGTCGTTATAAAAGCACAACACTTATGCCAGAAGATGCTAGAGACAAAAAGCAGTGAGATGCAATGGCCAAAGACGTCCATTTCAATGTTTATTTTAGATTTAAAAAAAAAAATTACATTAATGCATTTTTCATACACTTTTGCAAAGCAAAATGCAATGCATTTAAACTATACATTTTATCAGTTCATGCATTAATGAGAAACAAGCCCATGCTTCTCTGTTATGTGAAGTGTAATTATTTATTTTATAGCCATTTATTGCAAACCATTATGAAATTATGCAAGCACTGAACACAGCAGAAGCCTTGAAATCTAAAGTGTACCGTTAAGGAAGATAAATTGGGCACTGAAACACTCACCTCCTCTATGTTTCGAATCCAGTTTTTGATGTTGTCAAATGATTTCTCATTGGTAATATCATAAACCAGCATGATACCCTGAGATCAGAACACAAGACAAATCACAACTGTGCACAACACGGCAATAATGAAGACAACAGCAGAAGTGTTATGACTGCATTAACCCTGTGCTGAAAATCCTTTATCTAGTTCAAAAGCATCCAGCCTTCAATATATGATAATAACATAGCATTCTGAGAAATTTATAAGCATTTTTACCAGCAAAACCACTTAAAAAAAAAAAAAAAAATAGAGAATATCTTGGGGAAGTAGTTTTGATCCAATGCAATAACACTAACTACTTTTTTTTCTGGAAAAACAAAATCCTCTCCAGGTCAAATTGACCAGAACACAGCATGAGGGTTAACCGGCGAAGACAGACCAGAAGCTCATCGTACAAAGCACATTAATGAAGGACATACTTCAGCATTATCTTACCATTGCACCTCTGTAATACGCCGTTGTGATCGTTCGGAATCGCTCCTGTCCTGCCGTGTCCCTGTACAAGTCACAAAATCACATATATCACATCAATGTTGTAATTGCAGTCCTACTGAAATACAGTTAAACTTACTAGAACGAGAACATAAGTTAACCACTGACACGTGCTGCTATGTAAAGGAGAAATTAAACTGGTCATGGTTTCACTAGTCAAACAGTGGCCCCTTCAGAAAACTCTCAAGAAAAGGAAGTCACACATGCCATTCCAGCAATCTGCTAATGTTCAACTAGTGCTGAGAGAGACACTAGAAGGATAAGACGACAAGAAACTCACCAAATCTGTAACTTTATCTTCTTGCCATCTAGTTCTATTGTCCTGATCTTGAAATCGATACCTGGAAGAGAAAACATGTTAAATGCACAACTGTCATAGGCTCAAAAACCAACCAATATAGTGTCTCTTTCGAATATATCCACTTCCAGCAACATCACACTATTTTTCTCCATGGGATGGATATGAAGAGATGATGGCAAAGTCAACTTAAGCATGACCAGTAAACACATTATTTAAAAATGATATATACACTTATAACTGATCCTAACAGAGCAAATTATTTAAAAAAAAATAAAAAATTCCATTTAAATTAATACAATCAAAAAGTACTATAATACTACCATGTTTTTGGACATATTACCATGAAATCATCACATTCTTGAAAAGTTGCATTCTATAAAGTAACTTGTATTACTACAGTTAAAGCATACAATAATCATTTAGCACCATCTGATATTAGCATAACTTTAACATTGTATTACCACAGTAGAAGTCTTTGTAAAGCTATTTAACTGAAAATGGATATTTATATTATTATATTATTATTTCCTAAACTTCTTAGTGTGAAACAGGTATCTACTGGATAGCAGGTTTATAATCATATCTGTTTAGCTTTTTAATTGAATATTCAAAGAATGATGGTTATTGATATTGAAGTTTACTAAATAAGCACATCATTTAGTAACGTTACGTTACACGGCTAGATGGTAACCAATAGAAACATTGACCAAATAGACACCTTATTATCGCACGAAATAAATAATTAAAAGCCAAAACTCCAACAAAACTGTCAAAGTTAAGAAACAAAACAAACCACAAGAACTCAAGACAGTTACTAGTCCATTAGCTTAGCCGTTAGCACAGCCTGACGTTTATATATACATTTCGAGCACAAAACCGTTAAACAGAGACATTAATACCTATCGTCGAGATAAAAGTCGAGTTAAAGGCATCTTCCGAGAATCTGAACAGCACACAGGTCTTCCCGACGCCAGAATCCCCGATTAACAGCAGTTTAAACAAGTAATCGTAGGTCTTCGCCATACTGAATGTATTGCGGAAATCCCGCCCGGTTCCTCAGCAGACAACGCTGAATCCGCAAAGCAGCGAGGAACTGACCAATCATACTATGGCGAAGGCGGTGTCTATGAATATTAATGAGGTACGTCATAACCTTCCTGCAACGTGCGGGCACGGACCGTCATTAATATTCATGAGACACGCCTTCGTCATAGTAGGATTCGTTTGTTCGCCAGCGATCGTGACGGCCACGTCGAACGTCATAGTACCTCATTAATATTCATAAGCGGACTCTTCGCCATAGTAAGATTCGGAAAATATGCTTCCTGAACTAATACAAAACTTCATAACTTGACAGCAGTTACTTATGTAAGTCTGTGCCTCAAGGTTATTAGTAATTAACGCGTGTGGCCAGTCATATTCCTTCATAAGACTTGGCTTCAGGCCTGTGGATTAGCAATTGTAAATATATATACAAAAAATAATAATAATATTGCAATTCAATACAGAGAACTTGAGGTGGGATTATCATGAAAATAATGTACAAATTCCACAAAAAAGGAGGAAAAAAACAACAACAACAAAAAATGTTTCATCCTAAAATAGGATAAGATATAAATATATATTTTATATAATTAAATATAATATTGTATTTTTCTGTGATATATCTCCCAACAGACAAATGTAATTAAAACAATAATAATAATTATTTCATGTATTGGTGTGGTGTGCAAATAAGTAAACATTTATTTAGCTTAATAGGCATAAAAATAAAATAAAATTCAAACCACAGTGAAAATATCCCTTGCAGGAACAAGGGCACAAAATGGTCCCATTAATGACAAACTAATAAAGATGTCTTTATGCCAAAATCAGAGAAATATCTATAATCCAATACCTTTACAAGGTTTTTTTTTTTTTTTTTTTTTTTTTTTTTTTACATTCCCTTACATTTTCCTAACATCAATCCTAAAATGTGATGTACTTATTGCTCTTTGTTGTTGCGTTTCCACTGTTTTAAGTATACTTTCTGCCTTTATGTTAATCCAAAAGGAATAAATAAAACAGTCCTACCCTTACACAGTAGACAGATTGAAAGAAAATAAAAAAAACTGTAAAAGGGAAACATTCTTACATACAATAATGTGCCATAATTTTAAAGTCTAAAAACATAAAACACTATTAAAGGCATATTTTGGTTTTATACCACATATTGTTTCAGAAGTGTGTATTTAACCTGCAGCACTCTTATAAATGGGACAAATTGCAACAACTAGACATTATTTATTACTTAATGGATTAATAGGAGATCATCAGAAAATAATAAACCAAAATGAATGGATGGAAATAACAAAACTTACAACATACAAACTCCAAAAACATAAAAAGCTTAACATAAAGCTGCTGGAATGGATGATAAATTCTGGAATGTTCTTCATGGATTTTTTCTGGTTTGCTCACAAGCTGTTGAGCTCCTGAAGCGTTTGATCCAGGACTTGATGCATCTCCAGGTTCTGCTGTTTGGCCTCAGCCACATCCTCTGAAAGAAACCAGCACCATGATTTAAAAAGAGACACAATAGATGATCTGTGCCATTTTTCTAAACATGATTCTCTCAAGTGTTGATGGTCCTAACAAGCCTGTCCCTTAAACCTCAGCTGGCTTATTGAAATAAAATCCTTAAGTCAGATTCTTAAGTCATAACATATGAGATTTTAATAATAATATATGTTTTATACTCCTACTCGAAACGAGTAGGAGTCCTACGAGTAGGAGTGATAGATGCTTTATTTGTCATTTCTATATGTTGCATAGAAATAAAATTGTTTCACACATCAACAACTTACAGTTCAGTGCATTATAAAAACAGATATTACAGTAAAAATGATTTAGCAATACTAAAACATAAATACTCTTGTAAAATTATTTAAAATACTGTAAGTGTATTAAAAAAAAAAAGAACCACAATAAATTCACAAATTGAATTTAAACTTTAAACTTTTTATTGATATATATATATATATATATATATATATATAATTTTTTTAAATAATAATAATTAATAATAATAATTGTTATTATTATTCCACTATTGCAAGCCTCCTCAGTTAAAATTCATAAATCTAATGTTTTTTGTTTTTTTGTTTTTTTATAAATTGTTTCCCTGTGCTCTCAAACTACTTATATATTTTTATACATTTAAATATTTGTATATTTTAAATAATTTAGACTAAATAAATTACACACACATAAGTTGTATTATTGTATTTTCTATGAGTGTTGGCTTTGTGACTAATTTCTTATGGTCCATTTTTGTAAGTCGCTTTCTTTGAATAAAATGCATAAATACATACATGCTAATGAAAGCATTATATTCAGCAGTGCTACAAAAGAGGATCTTTAACCCTTTAAATATGAAATAATTATCACATGTCTAATAAGAACAAGTTGTTTATTTATTATATTATGTTTCCATGAAAAGGGCGACAAAGGAAATATGGAGGCAGGAAATATGTATTATTTCTAAAAGCAAGAAACTGAAACGAGTAGGAGTGTTCAAAAAAGAAAAAAACTTTATTACATTTTAGAGGAATTACCAAACTTTAAGATAGTGCATAATCCATTGAGGATGAAAGGGTGAGCAGAGAAAGAGAGACAGAGGTACAGCCAATCAGGATAGTTTATGCAGATTAGCAGCGCTTGATTGAACGAGAGAGCTGTCAATCACAGTTAGCTCTCATAATGTTATGCTCAAGCACTAAAGCATCTATAAGGAGGTCATATCATTGAGGGCGAGATCCAGCTCCTCACTAATGGCCTTGTATTTCAGCTTCTGAGCGTAGACTTCATCTGGAGGTCAAAGGTCAAGAGCAGAAAGGACAGGTGTTTCGGCCAAGGATGGAGAAAGGAGAGAGGAACAGGAAATGATAGACAGAAAACAAAAGGAAACAGTAAGTTTAACAGGTCAAAGTGAACAAGACAGAACGATAATGCCTAAAAATGCTTTATAAGCAGCTCACAAATAAAAGAAAGAAAGAAAGAAAGAGAAAAGGAGGGAATGAAAAAATCAAAGTCTAATCCTAAACACTTCGATTTGTAGATTTTTTGTGCATTTATACGTGCAGTAGTATTACATTTATTTAATATGAATCAATTATGAAACAAATTCAATTTCTACAGATAATAGTTCTACATAAACAGGAATACAACAGTGTTAATGTTCAATGTTTCAGCTCTGCAGAAAAATTCTAAAGCAGCTCCACAGAACATAATAATAATTAATAAACAGAAATATCAAAATGTTAATGTTTTATTAATGTGGAAACAATTTAATACTTATAATAAATAACTTATACAAACATAAATACTTTATTACATTTCATTTAATATTAATCATTTGCTCTATATACGTTCATAGATCTTAATGAACAGGAATATAACAATGTTAATATTCTTATTAATTAAAAAATTATTTATTTATTAATTATAATGAATATACATACATAAATGATTTGTTACATTTTAATTTCATACTAATCAATTATTAAACAAATTGTAAAGCAGCTCTACAAAAAATAACAGTTCTTAATAAACAGGAATTTAACAATGTTTAAATAAAAGTTTTATTCATTTTATAATTATTTATTAATTATAATAAATATAAATATATAAGTCATTTATTAAATGTAATTTAATATCAATCAATTACAAAAAAATAATAATTTCAGCTGTAAAGCAGCTCTACAAAAAATAATACTCCTTATATATAACAGTGTCCATATTTTTGAATTGTAACTATTTATTATTTATTAACTTATTTATAAATATTTATTTTATTACATTTTATTTAGTATTAATCATAATTAAATTAAATTTCAGCTATAAAGAGCTCTACAGAAGATACTAGTCCCATTATTCAGCTAAATTTAGTTCAGTGTTCTTTCAATTAAGTTTAATAACAGTGTCAATGTTGCAAAGTTTATCAATTATGAAACAAGTTTGATTCGTCTTCAATTAATATTCTCAAGGTGTTTGCAAAAAAGACGAGTTGAACAGGCTGAATATTCTAGCACAGTTAGCTCAGTTCTTTTAGTACAGTGAAAAGAGAAATAAAGGTGCTGCACACGGTCATAAGAGACATTTACGCATTTAGCAGACGCTTTTATCCAAAGCGACTTACATTGCATTCAGGCTAACAATTTTTCTCCTAACATGTGTTCCCTGGGATTCGAACCCCCAACCTTGCGCTTGTTATGCAATGCTCTACCACTTGAGCTACAGGAACAAAGAGACAGAGGTTAATGTCACAGCTTACCCTCGAGGTCATCGATAGTCTTTTCCAGTTTGGCCACCGACCTTTCTGCAAACTCAGCACGAGTCTCAACCTACGGAGGAAAAAGCAGAGACAAAAAAGGATTTGAAAAGCTCAGAGAACGGCCTGAATGTCATGCATCTCAACCTACGAAAGAAAGAGTAGCATGCAAAACTATTCGAATGAACAGCTGCTTTAGGTTAAACTCGCTCACCTCTTTCAGTCTATCAGTGAGAACTTTGATCTCCTCTTCGTACTTGTCCTCCTTCTCCGAATACTACGGACAGAGAACATGCTAATGTTATTAAGATCTCTGGTTCTCAGCCGGTTTTTCTTCAGGTCTCAGATTTAACACTGGACATCAAGTGGCAACATGGTACCAGTATTAATTAAAATTTTACAAATATTATAATGAAAAGCACTGACCCAAAAATAAAAAAATAATAGAACTTAATAGAAAAGTTTATAATTTTGTTTACGAATAAACATCGGATTTACCAGTTGAATAAATACTAATATATTGTTTTATTAGCCAGAGGTGGTCAGGTGGATGAATTTGCATAAAATTAGAAAAACATTAGATGCATTTTATTCTCACTTCGACTTCGACATATATATATATATATATATATATATATATATATATATATATATATATATATATATATATATATATATAAAACCATTTATTCAGTGCATTAGGGCAAGTTTATCACTAAATAGAACTGTTTGGTACTTCTGTGCATATGGTTAGTTGTATTTAGTTAAATTATAATAATAATACAGTCAAACTATGCTTTTGAAAAAGTTGTTCGCTAGGCTAGACAACAAGTCAAAGATGTTAAAGCAGGAAATATGTGGTATATTTTATAATCCTCCATGTTTTATAAAAACACCTTAAATTATATAATTGCACTCTAAACATAGGTTTGTCCATATTTTATCCAGCGATGGTTTGTGTTTAACCCAGCACTTTTTAAAGTGTGCATTTGAAGTAAATATAGTAATTAATAACAACAATATTTAGCAAACATTTGTTTTCCTACTAAAGTGCCGAAGCTTCATGTAACACTGTTGGTAAATGACTCAAGTGAATCAACTTTTTCGAACCATACTGAAATGAACCTTGTAAAGTCACTAAGTTGCTAAAATGAATAATATTTCCCAGATTCCTGCAATCTAGTTCATTCATGTTCAATACAATGAGCCTGATTCATGAAACACTAGGAGAACCAGGTTCTGTGCAAATCATTCATTTGCAAATCATCACTTGCTTGCATCATCACATTCATTTGAACAGACAGCTTAGATAACACCAAAATTAATTCTGCCCCGTGGAATTATGGGTCATCGGTCAGTTGACTCACTTTATCTGACTGAGCTTCTAAGGACTTGAGGTTGTTGGTTACGTTTTTCAGTTCTTCCTCCAAATCTCCACCTTTACTGTAAAAACATAGATTACAAAGTTTAGAAGCTGAAGCAGGCTTCCTTAAAAAAATAGTTTCAAAGCAAATCCTACACATTAATTTTTTTTTTTTTTTTTGCTCAGCGTAGGTCAGCATGTTGTGTTATGGTTAACTAAATCTGCCTGTGGGTCAGTTAAAGAAGTGTACTAACAGTTCTGCGATCTCTGCTCTCTCTTCTGCTCTTTCTAGTTCAGTCTCCAGGATCACCAGCTTCCGAGCGACCTGCAAACACACAGACGATATCCACAGATCCGCTCCGGACTCAAACCACAGAGTACACCGTATTAAAAGAGTGTGTGTCTGACCTCGTCATATTTGCGGTCGGCCTCTTCAGCGATCTGTTTGGCTTCTTTGAGCTCTATCTCCTGAATTTCCATTTTCTCCTCATCTTTCATTGCACGATTCTCAATCACCTTTATACCTCTACAAAACACAATTGAATATTTAGTCATTTTTATTGTGTGTATATATATATATATATATATATATATATATATATATATATTAACTGAACTGAATTTTATATATATATATATATATATATATATATATATATATATATATATATATATATATATATATATATATATAATTTTAATTTTGTTTTACATTTATTTTATCTCAAGTAACAATGTAACAATTAAGGTAAACATTTTTTTTTTTTACATCTGTACTAAAATAAAGCGAATTAAAATGTATATATAATGGCAATGAAAACGTGATATTTAGATTTTTACTTGACTTTTAAATGTTGTTATTAACTGAACATTATGATAACAAGAACCTGTGAAGGAAGTATAATTAGTGGATTAGTCAAATATTATATAGATTTTATAGTTCAAATATAGATTAAAATTTTATGTTTGCATTTTATTCACTTTTTAAAAACATTTTGATCATTTTTTTTGTTTGTGTTTTTATATCTGAAGCTTTTATTTCAGTTTTCGTTTTAGTTATTTAAGTACATAAAGTTAAACTACATGAAATGAGAAATGTTTCCTTGGAAACTAGCTGAAAGAAATGTTTACATTTGTATATCTTATTTCATTTAACAGTCCATTAAGTCAATTTGGTTTCATGGTTTTAGTTTTATTTGAATAATAACTCTACTGTGTGTGTTTGTACCTCTCGCTCTCATCCGCTGCTTTCTCGGCCTCTTCTAGTTTCTGGAGCGCGGTGGCCAGTCTCTCCTGAGCTCGGTCCAGTTCCTCCTCCACCAGCTGGATCCTGCGGTTCAGAGCGGCCACGTCTCCTTCAGCCTGCAACACACAGAGAAACAGCGCTTAAAGACCCCAGCTAGTACACTCTGAAGGAACGAGGCAGAAGTAAAAGATCCAAGAATAACAAATAAGAAATTTAACATAAGAAACATGAAGAAATTTGAGCTTTTCCAGTAAGATCTTGGTGGATCCTTGTAGGTTTGACTCCATTGTTTTTATTTGAATTTTAATGTCCATTATTTAAAAAATTATACTGATCTTTTTTCTATATATATATATATTTATAGAGAGAGAGAGAGTTTGATTTCTTTTATGCAAGTTCAAGTTATTTAAAGAACTAAAATATTTAAAACTGAAATAAAACTAATTAAACCTATAAAACATATAAAGAAATTAAAATAAAAACGACAAAACACAACAAAATTTTAACTATAATAAAGGTGAAAACAGACAATATAAGTGTGCAACCCCATTATAGGCATATCAGTGCTTAACTTAAACCTATTTTAATTCAGCTAGTTGTTATTAAGTTAAACTTGTACCAAAATAACTAAAACTGATAAAAAATTAAAAGAAGAATTATACCAAACAAAAAACAGTTACTAAAACTTACACTAAGATTAAAATAAAAACAAATTCAAAATACTATTAAAAACCTATAATCTCAATGATACTAGCAAGGAAGTAGGTCATGACAAAACTTAAATTTTTTGGGTATAATAACTGTTCAAACTCTGAGAAATCAGTCGTTTTAACACACAAAGAGAAATCTAAGCACATGTGAAGCTGATTCTTTCAGTTTCACTCCTTTGAATGAGAGGTTTTTTGACCACGCCCACTTCCCGGCCACGCCCACACAGAACACAGTGGGCCTCACGCCTTATATGGTGCTCAAACACGCATCTGATTATCATACCATTAGGAGTCTTTAAAAGTGGCAAATCTGCCTGTAAAACAGCTTCTTTGTCTGCAATGCACAAATATCAGGATCATACTTTGAATCCGCAGACACAGACAGGATGAAGGATATTTGAAGCCGTTCAGTTAAATAACTTCTGATTCTTTACTAGAGAACATAAATGTATCTCAGATGAGGAACCAGAGCACAAGCTGAGCTTTGAGTCTGAATCAGGACAGTCATTTCAGACCATTGCATCTGCTGATGTTTTGGATCTGCTTTCCAAAGCTATATGGAAGAAAGGCCATCTGGGTCATGTTTTCTGTAAGAGGCACATGTTGTGTGAAAGCAGACTGTAACAAATAAGACAGGAAGTGAGAATATGAAGAACGTCATGTCCCTGTGACAGCGGTTTCCAGGAAAGGGGCTGCTATTTTAGTCGTCAGTTTTACCTCTTTAAAAAAACCAAACAAAATATTATACATCTTTATACATGATATAAATATATATTTATATATAACATATATGTATAATGTTACAGTATATATAAAATATATGTAAACTATATATATAATTACACTATTGTCACACTATGGGGTAAGTTGTCTTATTATTTGCATATAACATATCTTTTTCAGCAAAATGTAAACAGTGAAGCAATTATGAAACAAAACCATTCATTAAAAACAAAAAACTAAACCCTTGTCATGGCCAGCAGAAAAAAATGCAAACGAGGGTATTACAAAATATAAAACACAAGTGACATTTTGTCTTGATTAACAAATGCTTGTTTTCTCTAGCAGTGGTTTCTTAACCTTCATTCGAGGTATCTTTTAATTTAAACCAGTGCTTTGAGTGGCCCAAAAGAGGTGCCGGTACTCTATTATAGCCAAAAAGAACAGGATAAACCTTAAAACCTATTTTGTTTTTTCTTGATAGATAACAACAACTATATTGAAGGGCTTTTACAGCAGTCAACAGGCGGCCTTAATAATAAATCATTTATTAGTTTGTGGATTTGCTTGAGCTAGAAAGAACTACTGAACATAAATAAAATGTGCAAAAGGATTTTGAAAAAATACCCTTAGAAAGAGCTACTGGATTACTGCATTCAAACTTCCAATCTGACTCGAATGATTCGCAAACCAGCTCCGAACTCCCGAACTGACTGAAATGATTCGCGATCCCCAAACTGACTCAAATGATTCGCGAACCCGCTTTAGACTACCGAACTAACTCAAATGATTCGCGAACCCGCTTTGAACTCCCGAACTGACCCAAATGATTCGCGAACCCGCTCCGAACTCTCGAACTGATTCAAATGATTCGCGATCCCGCTCCGAACTCTCGAATTGATTCAAATGATCCGCGATGCCACTCCGAACTCCCGAACTGATTAAAATGATTTGCAATCCCCAAACTGGCTCAAATGATTCGCGCACCCGCTCCGAACTCCGAAACTGACTCAAATGAATCGCGATCCCGCTCCGAACTCGAAACTGACTCAAATGAATCGCGATCCCCAAACTGGCTCAAATGATTCGCGCACCCGCTCCGAACTCCGAAACTGACTCAAATGAATCGGGATCCCGCTCCGAACTCCGAAACTGACTCAAATGAATCGCGATCCCCAAACTGACTCAAACGATTCGCGCACCCGCTCCGAACTCCGAAACTGACTCAAATGATTCGCGATCCCGCTCCGAACTCCGAAACTGACTCAAATGAATCGCGATCCCCAAACTGACTCAAACGATTCGCGAACCCGCTCCGAACTCCCTAACTGACTCAAATGATTCGCAAACCCGCTCCAAACTCCTGACCTGACTCAAATGATTCGCGAACCCGCTCTGATTTCTCGAACTGATTCAAATGATCCGGGATCCCACTCCGAACTCCCTAACTGGTTCAAATGATTCACACTCCATACTCGGAGCTAGGAAGAATTAGGAAGCTTGCATTGTGAAGGGCGCTCTGAAAAGCGGCAGCACAGGCAAAGGATTAAAACCTCTATTAAAGCACAAGTCCAAATGAATGTACCAGTGTACCTTAAAAGCATGTTCAGGGCGCACGGAGAGGATGTGGTACCCTCAAGAGCTATATTAGGAAGTGGCGGTACTGAGTACCAGTGCTTACCTGCCCACTTAAAGCACTGATTTAAACCATAAAATGTGTTAAAAAAAAATGTCTGTTTGGGGCAAGTCGTCACATTTTAAATGTCATAGGCCTACAATTTATTCATCACAATAATTGTTAGCGAAACAATGCTCTGACATTTATGTGTGTTAAATTTTGTTCTGTGTTTATTATTTGAGTTTTGGGTATAAATAATAAACTGTCAGAAGGCAAAATTGCACTAGTAGTGTGACAACATGTCCCGCTATGGCACCAAATTACATATAATCTGAATAATATTCACTATTCAATATTCAATGTGAGAACTAACCCCGATCTCACCTATTCGAATTTTTGCTATTATGATAAAATGTGGAACTAATATTTTAGTTAAAAAAGGGGGGGGGGGGTTTGCTTTGGGATTAGATTCATCAAAAAAAAAAAAAAAAAAAAAAACACAAAAATCTCAGATTTTAACTACTGTTTAAAATGTATGGACGAGACTTTTAGTAAAATTACAATTATAATAAAAAAATTGCTTTTATGATAAAAGTCACAAAAAAATAGATTTTAGATTTTAAATACTGTCGAATTTTTTTTTTAGTGCGATGCACATGACGCGTGACAACATGCCCCGGTAGCTACAATACAATGAGAAACTAAACATTCACGACAGTGTGACAACTAGCCCCGTCTCCACTATTTCTGCTCAGCGTGCACGGAAAAGAGCGAAAGTCTTCAGACAGAGGCAGCACAGAAAGAAAGAGGATGGAAGGTAAGAAGGTTTCCTCACTAACTCTCTCGCGCAGATCTCGTTCACTCTCCAGTTGCGTCTGCAGAAACTGCGCTCTGTCCTGCGCATCATCCGACTGCTGCTGCAGACTCTGGATCTTCCTCTTCACTTCGTCTAAAGACTTCACAGACATCCCCAGACCTGAGCGATCCAGAGACTAAATCCGTCTGGACAAGCGAGTTTCTTAATAAATCAAGAGCGCAGATTTAGAGCAACTTCGGTGCGTCTCAAAACTGTCGCAAATTTGCGCGCGCGTCTCTGATTCGCGGAGCCGCAGAATGCGGAATTCTGGAAAAAAGGACAGGAATGCACAAAAAAAGAAAAGGGAAAAAAAAGTCCAGTCCCAGGAAGAAGATGTGGGTTTCAGATGACATCAGGGGGTGGTGTTCCTGTTTGACTTCTGCTGCTATTATGTGCTGACTTCAGGGCATATCTGGGGTTTCTCATGAATGACCATGTGTGATTAATGTTGAAAAATGAGCATCAGTGCACGGAAAATAAACGACTATTTTGCACTTTTTGTTTAATGCATTTATTCACCATAGTGTTAACAGGCATCAGATAAAACCAGTCATTTTTTTTCTGAAACGTAATGCACATTACAGCACTTTATCCACCATCATATGAAATTATCATTTAATTAAATAGCATTATGTGGTGGAAATGACAGACACTTTAAATTTGTATTTTACTTTGAAATGGTTTATTTGTCTTTCTAAGGCAGACTGCATAGTCATTTTGAGAAATTTATAGGCAAATACATTTGTAGTTTAATTTATATAGTTATTAGCATTTCATATTTGCTAAATATACACAAATATTTATTTATTTATGCTTAAGATAAATGATGGCCATACTAAATATCCTTAATGTGATTTTTAAAGTAGCTTTGTTTTTCAAAAACAAACGAAAACCAAGAAAAGTACAGACTTTACACTATAACATGATTAGCGAATAAGACAATTGTTGTAGTGCTTACCAACTTATTGGCACCAAACCTATGTGTTAAACCAAACACACACCTATGAGTGCACATTTTATATTAATGCTTTGCACCATCGTATAAAGTCAGGCTAATGTACTGCATGAATTGCCAGAAGATTTGTTTAGTCCAATTATTAGTAGTAACACACTATTAGCTTTACACACTATTTCGGAAAAGTTACAGTTTTTTTGTGATATATTACCATGGTTAAGGGACGTTTTTGTGACATTTCAGGACACAACTCTGTATAATGACATGGGTATGACACAGGTATTACAAGGAGAGGGTGACTTATGAGGACATAACCCATGTCTCCATTTTTAAAAATGCTTATGAATCATACAGAATGAGTTTTTTTGAGAAAGTAAAAATGCACAAAGTTTCCTGTGAGGGTTAGGGTTAGGTGTAGGGTTGGTGTAGGGCCATAGAATATACAGTTTGTACAGAATAAAAACCATTACACCTATGGGATGAACACACTTGTGTGTGTGTGTGTGTGTGTGTGTGTGTGTGTGTGTGTGTGTGTGTGTGTGTGTGTGAGTGAAAAGAAAGAAAATAAGGGAACTTCATGCTCTGCACAGACCTACAGGTCCTTCTCAAAAAATTAGCATATTGTGATATATTGTTATATTTTCCATAATGTAATGATAAAAATTAAACGTTCATATATTTTAGATTCATTGCACACCAACTGAAACATTTCAGGTCTTTTATTGTTTTAATACTGATGATTTTGGCATACAGCTCATGAAAACCCAAAATTCCTATCTCAAAAAATGAGCATTAGCAATTAGCATTAGGGTTTCAGAGGTGGCTCTCGCCCTAAATATCCACTTCCTCTGCATGTGAGCCCGTATTCAACAAACTTCCGAGGTTGTTTTGTAAATAAATAAATAAAACCCTGATGAGTTCAAGTAAGCCTTGCTAGAAAATTGCACACTGAAGACGTTTGACGTCTGTGGGGCGTCTGGTAACAGAATGAGTGGAAAGACATTTATTTAAGGCTGTCAGCGGTAGCTGAAAAGGAATGTGGGGAAACTTTTTCTTCCCATTTTTTTGGGCTGCTGACATTCTTCCACTATGATTAAAGCATCTTTGTTGCAGGAATGAGAACAATCTGTCTGAACCTCAGCATCCTGACCACGTGCTAAGATTTACTGCGGTGCCACATTATTACGATCACATATGTTTTTGATTTCGATGATGGTGTTCAACCAAAAACTGACATCTTATTGAAGAAAAATGGCTCATGCTTGAATACTCACGTCTGTCGCCTTTTTCTCAGACAGCTCCAGCTTCTCCTGAGCGTCTTTGAGAGCTTCTGAATATTTGTCCAGCTCATCTTCTGTTCCTTTCAGTTTCTTCTGCAGAGAAAGCAACTCGTCTTCCAGCTAAACAAACAAAAACAATAACAGAACATAAGAATAACAGATAGACAGAACGAAAAACAGACATGCAGACCGACAGACAGATAGATGATAGATAGATATCATATATCGGTGTGTGTGTGTGTTCATGTGTTGAGAGCTGTGTGTATTTTCAGATCATGCTAAGAGTTCATCTGCACTAACAAGGCCATAAATATGATCACACAGCTCAGCATGATTAAACTGTGATCAATGTGTGCGTCCTCAGAGACGTGTGACTGTGTCCGACTGACAGGATCTATTCCATCTGATCTGTGTTTGTCTGCAGCACTGAGCTGGAACTCTATCTGGAGTCTTCTGATCATCAACACTTACATTCCATCAGCGTCTCCAGTGAGCAGCGTCATACGACACGACGAAACTAAACTGCAACTCACCGTCTTATGCAACTATCATTATTTATTATATTGTATTATTAATTGAAGCTGGAAATATATGTAGCATACAACAACACATTTTTTCAAAACAGATTAATTAACAGATTTGTTTGTTTAGTTGTAGATCTGATTATTTATATATATATATATATATATATATATATATATATATATATATATATATATATATATATACATAATATCATATCATATCATATCATATCATATCATAAAATCATTGTTATATTAAAATAAAATAATATTTTATTTTATTTAGTTTAGATCTACAAAGAATCTGACATATTTGGTTAATCGATTTTGTAAAAAAAAATTTGTTGTTAAAATAAATTTATGCAAGATATTAATACCAGTAATGTAACAGCTGATTTTAAATTATTAAGTCAATATAAAATTAAAATTAAAATTAAAATTAAAATTAAATGTATGCATTTAGCAGACGCTTTTATCAAAAGCGACTTACAGTGCATTCAGGCTAACAATTTATACATTTATTCATTTATTATCAATAAGAGTAATATTATATTACTTAATATTAATATTGTAATTATTTTATAAGATTTATTTTTTTATTAATATGTCATTTTATAATCTTGTAATTGATGTGTTTTTTTATTATTTCCATTATAATAAGAAGAGTTGCACATGCAATTTTGACCTTTAATTTAAAGTTTAGACCTTTTAAGACCTTTAAAGACCTTTAGTTAAAGTAAATAAAATAAACACAAAAAGTTAAGTAAAAGATACACCCGTTAAATGTATATCTAGTAAAGACTTACAATAAAGAAAATTAATTCATTGAAAAAATATTCTCCCTTAAAAATAACCTTTCAGTGAACCGTTTCTAAAAGAACCACTTTTTTTCTAGGTGAAGAACATTTTAGAAATCTAATGAACAATTTCCATTATATAAAGAACCTTATGTGGAAGGAAAAGGGTTTGAATGGAAGTTTAAGGGTCTTAAATGTGTGTAGTAAGGATTTTGTCACGGAATAGTCAAACTCAGAAACTTCCCAGCATCAATGTAATGTCCCATAAGAGTAGCTCGCTGACTGCAATGAAAGTGTTATCTCTGGAATGTTTGGGGATGTTGAGAGATGTGTGGGACGCTGCACTCCAGAGATCCCTAAACAACTCCAAACACAGAGAAACAGCTGGCACTCTTCTGGATCAGTCCTGGGCTGACTGTGTGGAAATCAATCCTCCCTCCTTCAGTTTCCCTCATCCATAACTAGTCAAATGCCATATTGCAAAAAAAAAAAAAAACATTTACATATTTCTTTGGCTGATACACTCTTAAATATAAAGGTGTGCATTGATGGTTTCATGAAAAACATTTGATATCCATGAAACCTCTCCGTTCCACAGGGGGAAAAAGTTCTTTAGATTATTAGAATGTTTCTCACACTTAGAAGAAAGTCAACTTTTCAACCAACATGGTTCTTCAATGGCATCACTGCAACAATGAAATAAAATAAAATATAAAGAAATGAATAAATACATACATAAATACAAACATTGGAACTTTATGAGTGAGGTTCTCATTTAAGAATGTTACATAGAATTAATTCATTTAATCCACATTTTACAACAACAGTAATGTGACAAATCTAAAACAACACAAATGGAAGTCTTGGAATTATGTAATGATCAAAATGTAACAAAAATGAAAACTGTGTCATATTTCAGCCTCTTCTCCTTTTTTTAGGTTTATTCACTGGACATAAACCAATTTCATGTGTTGCATCCTGAAGAAGGAATATGTGCACACTGACACTGTTTTTAATAATATTAATCTTAGTAAAAACAACAACAACAAGACAGACAGACAAACAGACAGAGAGACAGACAGACAGACAGACAGACACAGACAGATAGATAGATAGATAGATAGATAGATAGATAGATAGATAGATAGATAGATAGATAGATAAATAGATAAATAGACAGACAGACAGACAGACAGACAGACAGACAGACAGACAGACAGACAGATAGATAGATAGATAGATAGATAGATAGATAGATAGATAGATAGATAGATAGATAGATAGATAGATAGATAGATAGATAGATAGATAGATAGATAGATAGATAGATAGATTGATAGATAGATAAATAGACAGACAGACAGACAGACAGACAGATAGATAGATAGATAGATAGATAGATAGATAGATAGATAGATAGATAGACAGACAGACAGACAGACAGACAGACAGACAGACAGACAGACAGACAGACAGACAGACAGACAGACAGATAGATAGATAGATAGATAGATAGATAGATAGATAGATAGATAGATAGATAGATAGATAGATAGATAGATAGATCAATTCTAAAAGTATTTGGATAAATATATACATACCTAACGTGATTTATAGTTTTCATATAATTTATTATTATATATATATTAAAAAAATCTATTTTGCAGAAAAATCACTCAGAAATTGCTGGTAAATTTCACAAATAATTCAAAAGAAATGTCAAGTACCGTTGAATTAAATTTGAAGTAGAGTTGTAAAATGTACTCAAATAATCTTTTTTAAGTGTTCAAAAGTCATTTTAAGAGTTTTTAGAATAAAAGATTTTAAAAATCATGAAAAAATATCATTTCTGTAAACCGACACACAGTATATCTGAAAGTGAAATAGCATCAGTGTTCTGCATGGATGAACTCTCACCTGTTTGCACTTGTCTTCTGCTGCCTTCTTATCAGACTCGGCCTGCTCTGCCCGGTCGATGGCGTTCTCCTTATCCAGCTTCAGCATCTGCATCTTCTTCTTAATAGCCTCCATTTTGCTCTATCTGCTCTTGGAGTTTCTTACCTGAGAGAGAACGAAGAGGAAACCGAGAGAGCGCCGGGATCTAGAGCAGAGTCAGACAGAGAGAGAGGAATCACAGTGCTTTTCCTCGTCAGATGAGGAGAGAGTCCACACTGAAACACAACGCTGAGGTTGAGGAGAAGAGTCTTGTTCCCTGGTGGCCTCCACCTCCCCTGTTTGAACCCCTTCCTCAGCACACACACACACACACACACGCGCGCGCACACACACACACACACACACACACACACACACAAGCACCACAATGTGCAGCTCCCCTCCTCAACACACTAAAGTAGTAAACCTTTTACCCACAGAACGTCTCAAAGTCAGACGATTCTCTTATTTGGAGTGAGTTCATGAAGCAAGAGTTTAGTGACTCTTCAAGCCTCATTAAACGACTCAAACTGACCCTGTTTACTTGCTTAAAACACAGCTGAATTATTCAGAAGTGCACACTAATATCATTGCATAAAAGTGGCTTAGTGGTTTATTAAACGACAGTCAATTGCGCTGATTCTACTTTCCTCCAGTCTCTTTTATTTTTCAGTTAACATTCTGGTGTTTAACCCACATTTGTCATGATTTAATCAATATAATCATCAGTATCATTCACACTTTTTTTTTTTTTATCATTGAGTGTCCTTCAATGAGAAATATCACAAAATGTCTCAAAAGTATACTAAAATCTATGTGGTTAGATTCATAATTAACTAATTAATTAAACATATTTAATTCAGAACATTTAGATATGCTAACAAAAAAATTATTTAGCACAAAAAACTCAAAAATCTCAAATCTATGTGGTTTAATTAATTAATTAATTCATTCATTCATTCATACATGCACAAGGGAATATAGTTTATATATAATCTATTATTAAATAATTAATTTAGAACATTTAGATATGTAAACAAAATTTTATGTAACACAAAAAAATCTGATAAATTTATTATAAAAAATATACAAAGGAATGTAATATATTTATTATATATAATGCATTATTAAATATTAATAAAAAATATTTTTGCACAAAAATCTCATGTAAAATCATAGACTTTCATTTTATGTAATAAAAATATATAATTTTAAATGCAAGTAGATATGAATTCATTTGACATATTATATACAAAATCAAAAACCTAACTTCAAATGAACTTTTTCTTCATTGCCATCTTCACAAGCAGTGGATGTTCTCGTGTAGCTTGATCTACAGTCATGTGTTTGATTCAGTGTTAATAACTGGGTTGGGAGGAAGTGGAAAAAAAGGACAAAATGGGAAAAAAAGCTGACTTTTGAGCCAAGAAAAAGTCTGAGATGAGAATGCTTGCGCAAATCTGAATTGTTTTCTTCTGTGTTCATGAGGAAGGACACCATTATCCACACAGAGCTGATATACAACTAGATATTTATTCTGAATAATACTGATGATATATCAGCTGTGTTTAATGTCTTTAGTGTCTCTCTATGGTCTCTTTATTCTCACATAATCCACTCAGATCAATATTCCATGCCTATTCATTTATTTCTGTGGTAATTTACCAGTGATCATGGGGCAGATGATGGTTAAGGTCAGACAGGTGAGAGTTATGATGATGGTCTTTCTGAGGAAACCTAACAGCTGCTGGCTCTTAAAATACAGTCAATAATGAAACGATAACATTTTTAAAAGCCTTGTGCAACACGAAACACAACAACTGTGGGAATCCAGCAGCAATGAGTGACAGATCTGCTCCAGAACTAGTGTCTCATGATCAAACATTTCATTGCTTAGAGGTTCAGTAGCTTATACACACACACACACACACACACACACACAAACACACACACAAAGGCTCGAAATGAGTAACTTTTTTTTAGATAAATTAATACATTTATTCTGCAATGATGCATTAAAATGATCAAAAGTGACAGTAAATACATTTATAATGTAATAAAAGATTATATTTCAAATAAATGCTGTTCTTCTGAACTTTTTGTTCATCAAAGAATCCTGAAAAATTAAATGTATCACAGTTTACAGAAAAATACGAATTGTTTTCAACATTGATAATAATCAGGAATGTAATAATCATGTTTCTTGAGCAGCAAATCATCATATTATTCTGATTCCTGAAGAAGACTGGAGGAATGATGCTGAAAATACAGCTTTGATGAAATAAATAAATTACATTTTAAAACACATTCACATAGAAAACAGGTATTTTAAGTATATTTTAAATATTTCACAACATTCCTGTTTCCACTGTATTTTTTATCAAATAAATGCAGCCCTGGTGAGCAGAGGAGACGTCCGTCTTAAAAAAATAAAATAAAATAAAAAATAAATTGATATATATATATATATATATTTTTTTTTTTACCCCATTGGTTTTATATATTTTACTGTTTAATCTTTAATTTCTTCCGTGCATCTTGAAGAAAAGCACATTTATTGCCTGCTGTTATTGTTGCATGCTGTAGTGTTCTGCATGGACACACAGTGCATCTCCTCAAGGTTTACTTGATTTAAATAAACACATTTGAGAAGACTGCAAGAAGGACCAGTGATAGAAACACAGTGGAGCGAGAGAGAGAGAGAGAGAGAGAGAGAGAGAGAGAATGTTGTTGTATCACTGAAATGAAAAAAGATCCTCCCCCAGGAAGTGCATACATCTCCTCATGCCCTATTATGGTAAAACACCCCAAAAAGCATTTGGGCACCTTGGGAATAGACTGATTTGATGCTGTGAGTCAAGAGCCTAGCTGAGGTCCTGAGACACTCCATGACTATAAACACCAGAAACACTCAAGGTTATTACAGCCAACAAAAACTAGGACTGAAACCATAAAAAATACTCTTGTTACTTGAAATAAAATAAGCGCTAAATGCAATTAAATAAAATATGTATGCATTGATACTTTGAGCACAGCCCTATTTAAAGTCTTGTTCCATGTGCACCTTTTATACTTTGGGCCTCGAAAGGTCTTTGCACAGCTCTGACAGGCACAATATGTTTAGATATCGCTTCTGTTCAAATTTAATCATTTAATCCTTCCATACTTTCTGTCACCTATAATATAGCACATGCATAAATAACTAAATCATCTGCTACTTCCACACATTACTAGTCCTCAATCCATCAGACAGATGCTTAAATCTAAAGCAACTTCTATTTAGTCGAGCTACAAGCACTGCATTATAAGTTGTTGTTGAATGTGTTTAAAGCTTCACATTCAACAGCAGCTTATTATATCTGTGAGCTCATGAGCTTCCACTGAAACCAGAGGAGCCTCAGATCCTCGACATCCCTCATCCACAAACATTTAAAGTTCAAGGGTGATTGTGTTTCTCTGTCACTGCTTCAAGGCTGAGGAACAACTTAAGATCGTCCGTTAAGTCCAGCACCGCTAATAACATGTTCAGAATGTGAGACTCATTTATTCTGGCATCTCAGGACCCGTGACACTCATTAAGAAGATGCAGTAGTATTTGAAAATACCTAAAATACAAGGCAGTATATGTGGCATTCAGAGATTTGTTTTAAAATAAATGAATATTTTATTAATCAAGTATGCATTAAATTGATCAAAAGTGACATTAAAGGCATTTATATAATTACAGAAGATTTTTATTTCAAATAAATTCTGTTCTTTTAAACTTTATGTTCATCAAAAAATCCTGAAAATATACATGTATCACAGATTTCACCAAAATATGAAGCAGACTCATGATGCTGAAAATTCAGCTTTGCGTCACAGGAATAAATTACATTTTACATTACATTCACATAGAAAACAATTATTTTAAATTAGATTATTATTTCACAATATTACTGTTTTTTTCTATATTTCTGATCAAATAAATGCAGCTTTGTTGAGCATTAAAGGCTTCTTTGTAAACCTGAATTTTAGAATGACTGAAATTTCATTATTTCCTCTCTTGCGAAAATAAACAAATACATAAATAAATAAATAAATGCCATAGTATTGAGAGTTTCGAAAAATAAAAGTAATAATAATATTTATTTATTTATTTATTTTATTTTGTTGGTGATAAATGTCCTAAATAAATAAAATTACAGACAAATTTAGAACTCATATAAACTGATGCTGATTTTATAGTAAATGTTGTTTTGACAGAGACTTTGGTTAACATGGTAAATTTTGGAGAGCTTCTAATAGCAGAAGACTAAATCAGACAGCATTAAGAAGCCGTCTTTAGAGGGTCGTTACTGAGAGACCCGCTGAAACGAGCCAAAGAGCCATAAAGAGACAGATCGAGCCGTCAGAGACCTCAGGGAGGAGAGAGACAGACACACTCAGATTAAATCTGGAAAAACCTGAAAGTGTTTGACAGTCTAGATAAACCCTTTTAAGGGGTTGTGGAGGTCGTTGTGGTCCTGCTGTAGACTGTGAGTCACTCATTGAGAACGGCACAAGAGTTCATATTACATTAGCTGGATGTGTAAGTCATGAGATTTGATTGTGATGCCTCTGATGAGGTCTGGCAGATGTCTTCAGCCAAATACATCAGACCTCGAAGGATTCTGACATAATGCAAAAGAACTGAATGTAATTTCACTATACCAGTGTGAGACGGTTATTATAAGAAAGCTGATCTTATCTTAAATGAAGTGACTCTGTTACATATTTAAATAAAACACAGATTAAAAATACAGAAAAAGTTAGCATGAAATCAAAATGCACCATATTTACTTTCTTAAGGGAATAGTTCAACCAAATATGTAAATTAGCTGGAAATGTGAGTAAATGTTTTAGGTTTTATTGCAGTGATCTAAAACGGCTGCTGCTTTTGAAAACCATCTATTTTTTGTTCTCATTCTTTTTAAATAATAATGTATCACAGAAATAGAACTTCAGTCTGGAATGCTTTGTTTATGTGAAGCAGTAAGATGACTGGAACAGGACCTGAAGGAAAACTAAATGACATTCCAGAATTCCAGGAGCTCAGTGTCACATTCCATCATATTCTACATTTTACAGCCCAGCATAAAAATTCTGGCATCAAGAACATATTGGCCAATATTACATTAAAAACTGCAGACCTCTGATCTGAGTTCATTAGTTCACACTCTTAAAGGAACAGTACACACAAACATGAACTGGCTCTGATCACCATTTATTTGTTATTTTATGGAAAAGCTCAGCCTTTCCCCATGCATTTATTTTGTTTCTTATTAAATAAAATAGTTTTATTGTTTTTAAACAACTTAAGGGTCAGTAAATGATGAGAGGACTTTGATTTTTGGAGCATCTATCCCTGTAAAGTAAGATGGGCTTCAGTTTATTAGTTTTATATTCTGTGATATGACATAACATAATGCAACATGCAAATATTTTTACAAATATTTTTAGATAAATAAATTCCACATAATGGCCAGTGGTGTTTTAGTATAATCAAGATACTCATTTTATAAATATTTAGAAAAGTTGTTATAAATATTTTGAATTATTTTTATGTATTGTGTTAAATTTTAAGTCATTTTTTGTGATTTTGTAATTTTTATTTATTTTAGTTTTTTAGTTTGTACATCCAGTTAAACTTAATAATAATAATAAAAAGTAATATTAATTGTAGTTTAGGCTACATTTATTCAATTTCAAGCAACATGCATTTTTCATTGTTTTATTTTTAAATTAAACATATAAATATTTCACATTCATAAAGCATATCACGAGCCTTGGTTAAAGGTTAAAGGTTTTGCTGAAGGTTAAGAGATTGAAGAATATCATGAATTTGAATGCATTTACAATTAAAAAAGTACTTGTTTTTTTCTAGCAATGATCTTGC
Source organism: Carassius gibelio (assembly GCF_023724105.1). Taxonomy (NCBI): domain Eukaryota; kingdom Metazoa; phylum Chordata; class Actinopteri; order Cypriniformes; family Cyprinidae; genus Carassius; species Carassius gibelio. The sequence goes on from NC_068372.1 coordinate 29,550,619, forward strand.
TTTATCAGTGCAGTCACAAGTGAAACGTGTTATATACATCGATAGAGACTCGAACATGTACGGTCACATAGTCTTTTTTAAAGCATAATCTATTTATAAGAACTGTTGAACTTAAATTGCTCGTGTTTAATGGATTAATAATAATAATATAAATACTGTGGTGCAGCTGTAGTTCTCTCGTTCGTCCACTGCGGCAGGTGGCGCTACAGTCCCTCACTCGCACCGCTGCAGCGCCACCCGGTTAGTTCCTCAAAATCTCTCCATCCGCTATTTTATGATGTTGGAGCTTCTCTGAGCATCTAAAACGCATGACAGCTCTTTATTAAACAAACAAATGCGCCTGAAGTGAGTGGACTTCTGTAGATCAACGGTAAAAGCGGTCGAAAAGGCGCAAATATGTCGGCCAGCGCTGTTTATGTGTTAGATCTGAAGGGCAAGGTAAGATAACGGTTCACTAGCACAGCAGGCTAAAGCTAAACCACAGCAAACATCAGCGTAAACACAAACTAAAGTAATTTTTAATAAAAAAAATATCAAAATGTTTCTTTTGGTCTGAAAACTCTGAGGGGATTTAGATTCGTATTTAGTTGTGTTTTAAAACAACTATTGAAACAGCTGTTTATTATTAATGGATGTTAATTTTGTAACTGTCAGTCAAAAGTCAATTATTGTTGTCATTCTTTAGTTTGACTTAATCCTTGTGCTTTAGTATATTTAATAGGATATAATTCACATTTCGCTTTTTTAAAGCACTTCTAGTTGTATGTAATAATCATAACTTGAATAAATGTTATTGAATGTCAACATGTCAGCAGTTATTGGAAATGGAGTCAGTGGATTTTAAATTGTTCATGTGTGTGTGTGTGTGTGTGTGTGTGTGTGTGTGTGTTTGTTTGTTTGTGTGTGTATGTGTTTGTGTTCCAGGTGCTGATCTGTCGTAATTACCGCGGTGATGTGGACATGTCCGAGATCGAGCACTTCATGACCCTGCTGATGGATAAAGAGGAGGAGGGAACGCTGTCGCCCATCCTGGCTCACGGGGGAGTTCGCTTCATGTGGATCAAACACAATAACCTGTACCGTATCCTCCAAACCATATAGAGTTCTACAACTAAACACCCCACTCATTTTCTACATAGAGAAAACCTACTTTGAGCTCTGAGGTTTTTGTAGTTATCTAAAACTAGAACCATAAAAAGGATTTTGTTGACTCAAAACTTAACATTGAAACTGAAATAAAATGAATCAACACTATTTCACATTTCAATAAATGCATGTTGCAATATTGACTGAAATAATCATGATTCTGAGTTTTGCTTAAATCAAGGAGATCTATTAACCAATTATTTAATAATTTTTCTGGATGAAAAAAAAAATGAATCGACACTATAGTTTTATATTATTCCATTGTAAAGGACTTGTTTAACTTGATTTGCTATAATTCACAGGGTTCCCAGATCATTTGTTCCCTAAAAAAGTAGTTTATAACTTTTTTTTTTTTTTGCACTTCAAATCAAATTGATTTAATGTAATGATTTGATCTTGGATCTGATAATTTTTTATCATTTTCTAATATCGCTATAAAGACGATATTACAAAAAGAAAAAATAAAGATTGTAAAAAGTGCTTTATTTTTATTTTGTATATGTTTTTCAATTTAGTTATATTTACAATTCAAGGATATCAACTTTTAAAAAGATGAGTTAAATAAATGCTTGTTGATGAATATCGCAATATTGACTGAAATAATCACGATTATGAGTTTTGCTATAATCAAGGATGTCTTAACTAATTATTTAATTATTTTACTGGATGAGCCACATTATAAACTTACAAAACGGTCATAAAAATGACACTAATTAATTAGATTGCTTTATTGCTATAATTAGTATTAATGATTTTAATTGGTATTAGTCTTAGCATTTAGCAAGTAAAATTAATTCTTAATAAATTAAATGAATTAAAAATCAAATAATTAAAATATCATGGCTGATGTATCAAATATAATGGCTGCTGAATAAAAGGCTGATCGCTGTAGTATTTTATTAGATTTAGATCATTCGTGATCTTACTTAGAATCACTTTACAATGTTTTTGTTAAATCATTGTATTGGTTTATTGCTTCTTTTAAGCATCTTTTGTCTCTTAACTCGATAATTAACAGTTGTTGCAACATCCAAAAAGAATGCTTGCGTCTCCTTGGTTTTCTCCTTCCTCTACAAAATTATTCAGGTACTTTATAATAAAAATGTAAACTTCTGGTTGAGGAAGCTCATCTTATTGAATCATAACTAATAATTATATGTATATATAGGTTTATCGCTGCATACGTTTCAGGATCACAGCAGGTGTTTGATGTGTCTGTCTTCCAGGTTTTCTCTGAATACTTTAAGGAGCTGGAGGAGGAGAGCATCAGAGATAACTTTGTCATAATCTACGAGCTGCTGGATGAACTCATGGACTTTGGATACCCGCAAACAACTGACAGCAAGATCCTCCAGGAGTGAGTGCATGTTTGATTTCCTTTTATGAGCCATTTTTATCAGCTCTGTTCACTTGCCCTCAAACCGTGTGACGGACGTTCATTTAAAAGTCTGTTTTGTTTCCAAAAATAACTGACCCAGCAGATGTAATACTGATGGAAAGTGTTTATTTTTCACAGATACATCACGCAGGAAGGTCACAAGCTGGACACGGGTGCTCCTCGGCCCCCTGCTACGGTCACCAACGCCGTCTCCTGGAGGTCAGAGGGCATCAAGTACAGGAAGAACGAGGTTTTCCTGGACGTCATCGAGTCTGTCAACCTCCTGGTATGTGTTTAGAAGCGCCACGTTTCTCAAATGTCTCTAGACGTGCTCATAATAAACACAGGAATCCATCACAAAGTACAGGACGCGGCCACATCCATGTCATTGTGCTTCTGTGGTGTGAGGTGATCAACCTGCTGTTATTATGAAAGCTTTAACCCTTTACCGAAAGAGTCCAGGCCGAGCTTTTAAGGACGGAGATGAGCCAAGCAACTTTGCCTTTTGTTAGTTCCCTTGGTTGTGTAAGGTAGTTTGATCGTTATTTGTCAATTGTTAACCTACTGTTGCAAGTACCCTATCTAGCACAATGAATTTAACATCTCCTATGTGTATCTTTGATCATTTAAAATGTATAATGTTAGAGATCTGAATCACCTGTATCTGGCATTCAGAGAGCCTGGCTGTATCCAGCGTTTCAAAGGGGGATTTGTAAGTAAGTTGTAATCTAAAGTGGAGGTTGTATAGGGAAGTGTGTTTGCAGAGAACCGATTGGTGTATGGCATATAGTTAACGAGATATGCTGCACTTTATTAATAAGGCACTTTATTCTGCTAAGGGCCAAATGAGTAGACATGCCAATGACAGGTCAACATAGGCCCAGTGTTACAGGCAGTGAAATCTGTCACATACTTACCATATTTTTTGGATTATAAATCGCATTTATTTAGAACCAAGAGAAAACATTACCGTCTCCAGCCGCAAGAGGGCGCTCTATGTCTTCTGTGTATGCTACAGGAGCACTGAGCAGCATAGAGCGCCCTCTGGCGGCTGGAGACGGTAATGTTTTCTCTCGGTTCATGTCAAATTAATTTTGATAAATAAATTGCACCTGACTATAAGTCGCAGAACCAGCCAAACTATGAAAAAAAGTGCGACTAATAGTCCGGAAAATACGGTACATAATTACAGTGTAAAGTTGCACTTTATTATTATCTGGTTGCTTCCTTTTTTATTTTTCAAGGCCCAAATTGTACCACTTGGAAATTTGGTTTAAATATTGATGCGTAGCTGTTCATTCAAATGTCCAACATTGTTAAGCAATTGTTACTTTTTGACTTTGATTAAAAACTATGGACAAAGGCCCATTGTGACATCTTGATTAATCTATAATCTATGAATTTATTTTAATAACACCTGTGCTTACTGCTTACTTCACGGCCTCCTCTTTTTTGAGATTGCTCACACATCAGACTTAATGATCTATGAAGAAGATGTCTCCTTCCTCTTCTGTCTTTATTCCAGTTCTTATCTCTCTGGACAGTTTCTGAGTCCAGTGTTGATGTTAAGTTATGATGACCTCGTTACATTGTGATGCCATATGTTATTCCATTTGGAAAGATATTTAATGTACAGTTGCAGCTGATATAAAAAAATATTTAGAAGGTATTAAAAAAAAGTAGTAAAAGGTATTAAATTCAACTTCGACCGACAGATATCGTATTTTTCTGACTACAAGTCGCACTGGACTATAAATCGAGTTTATTTAGAACCAAGAACCAAGAGAAAACATTACCATCTCCAGCCACGAGAGGGTGCTCTTTGTCTTCAGTGTACACTACAGGAGCACAGAGCAGCATAGAGCGCCCTCTGGCGGCTGGAGACGGTAATGTTTTCTCTCGGTTCATGTCAAATTAATTTTGATAAATAAATTGCACCTGACTATAAGTCGCAGAACCAGCCAAACTATGAAAAAAAGTGCGACTAATAGTCCGGAAAATACGGTACATAATTACAGTGTAAAGTTGCACTTTATTATTATCTGGTTGCTTCCTTTTTTATTTTTCAAGGCCCAAATTGTACCACTTGGAAATTTGGTTTAAATATTGATGCGTAGCTGTTCATTCAAATGTCCAACATTGTTAAGCAATTGTTACTTTTTGACTTTGATTAAAAACTATGGACAAAGGCCCATTGTGACATCTTGATTAATCTATAATCTATGAATTTATTTTAATAACACCTGTGCTTACTGCTTACTTCACGGCCTCCTCTTTTTTGAGATTGCTCACACATCAGACTTAATGATCTATGAAGAAGATGTCTCCTTCCTCTTCTGTCTTTATTCCAGTTCTTATCTCTCTGGACAGTTTCTGAGTCCAGTGTTGATGTTAAGTTATGATGACCTCGTTACATTGTGATGCCATATGTTATTCCATTTGGAAAGATATTTAATGTACAGTTGCAGCTGATATAAAAAAATATTTAGAAGGTATTAAAAAAAAGTAGTAAAAGGTATTAAATTCAACTTCGACCGACAGATATCGTATTTTTCTGACTACAAGTCGCACTGGACTATAAATCGAGTTTATTTAGAACCAAGAACCAAGAGAAAACATTACCATCTCCAGCCACGAGAGGGTGCTCTTTGTCTTCAGTGTACACTACAGGAGCACAGAGCAGCATAGAGCGTCCTCTGGCGGCTGGAGACGGTAATGTTTTCTCTTGGTTCATTTTTAGTTCATTTCTTTTGGTTCATTTCAAATTAATTTTGATAAGTCGCACCTGACTATAAGTTGCAGGACCAACCAAACTATGAAAAAAAGTGCGACTTATAGTCCGGAAAATACGGGTTTTTTTTTTTTAATTATATTTAATATTAGTTGTTACTTTCAAATTGTAATAAATGCATGATGTTTCAAAAGATATAAAAATGCCAAATATCGCTTTATGCATTCACCCACTGTAATATTCATGTCATTTTCTCCGTGTGCTGTGTGTAAAATGAGTGTTACTCTTGCTTTATTTATACTTTGTCATCTAGAATATAAGTGTGTTTATTTTACGCATTCAAATGGACAGTTTTTAGACTGAATTCTGTTTGTTTGTTTTGATTGATTGAGTATTTGTCTCTATGTGATTGTCACGACTGATTGATGACTGCTGATTTCTCTGCAGGTCAGCGCGAACGGTAACGTCCTCCGCAGCGAGATCGTGGGCTCCATTAAGATGAGAGTGTTCCTCTCAGGAATGCCAGAGCTGCGTTTGGGTCTGAATGATAAGGTTCTGTTTGAGAACACCGGCCGTGAGTCTACTTCCTACATTTTTTAGTCCCCATATGGATGGTTAAAGAACTGGAGTTTCTTGTGTGTTGGTTTTGAGCTTATCTGTGTGCTGAAGTACTCCTGAGGTGTGGTGTTGTAGCCGTCTCTCTTCTTCAGGTGGGAAGAGTAAGTCTGTGGAGCTGGAGGATGTGAAGTTTCATCAGTGTGTGCGTCTGTCTCGATTCGAGAACGATCGCACGATCTCCTTCATCCCTCCAGATGGAGAGTTTGAGCTGATGTCCTACCGCCTCAACACACACGTGAGGGTCTAAACTCATTCATACTAACTAAACCGGATGCCCATTTTCAACAAGATGATATAATTCTTTAAGGTCTTCATGAAATGTCTGTCACATTCCTCAGTGTATTTTTCATTGTGGAGTGGTTGTGTCCACACATTGCTAAGACACATTCTATGCAAACATCATATAAAAGTGAATTTTGCATCCGATTTCCCCTTTAAATAAATTCTAGGGTAATATTGTTAACTACTACTAAATAAAATATACTATAATATAATTAGAAATATATAAATAAACGTACTTAAAATATTAATATTTTAATATTATTAATATTTAATATTAATATTAATATTATTCATATTTAAATATTTAATTTTAAGGTTAAAAATATAATATATAAATATATTATATATTATACAAATACATAGTGAAATATAATGATATAATAATATAAAAATAAAAATGTTCTAATTTTAGTTTAAAGCACTAAAATTACTAACTGAAAATAAAATAAAATAAATTTAAACTAAAGTTGAGCCAGTTAAACCTAAATAAGAATATTGTAAATAAATAATAAATTTATTTATTTTAAAAAAATACTGTAAAGAATCAGATAAAAAAAAAAAGTTATAAAAATGTCTTAAAATAATTTACATAAAATAACATAATAGCAATGTCAATGGAAAAGGAACATACAATTATAAAAATGTAACTACAATTAATTAAAAATATGCAAATTTAAACTATTATATAATAAAATATGCTATTGCAAAACATTATAAATAGTATTTATTAATACTAAAAAAGCACTGGTCAATTTCTACTTGTCGTTTGCTGTTGTCTGGGGTTTGGTTGTGATGGGATTTGGTTTTCTGTGTGAACAGGTGAAGCCTCTGATCTGGATCGAGTCTGTGATCGAGAAGCATTCACACAGCAGAATCGAGTACATGATCAAAGTGAGAACACGTCCATCCCCGTGAACTTCGGTTTGAGTTTTCCACAGATCATCTAAATTGACCCTCTGTTTTACCGTAGGCCAAGTCTCAGTTCAAGCGGCGCTCGACTGCCAACAACGTGGAGATCCACATCCCAGTCCCGATGGACGCAGACTCGCCCAAGTTTAAGACCACGGTGGGCAGCGTCAAGTGGGTGCCGGAGAACAGCGAGATCGTTTGGTCCATCAAATCTTTCCCTGTAAGAAAACATCACGGTTCAATCATGATGATAAATCTAGGAGCTAAAACAGTGGGAGTCATGTTAGCAGAGGCTAACAAGTGTGTTCTCTCTGTTTCAGGGAGGGAAGGAGTACCTGATGAGGGCTCATTTCGGGCTGCCCAGCGTTGAGGCGGAGGACAAGGAGGGAAAACCACCAATCAGTGTCAAGTTTGAGATCCCTTATTTCACCACCTCTGGTATACAGGTGACTAACTGATACTTTTATTACAAAGTGTGGCTTGCAGTTCAACTTTTTTTGTGTTTATCTTTAGTTATGAAAGTTTTGTTGCATTGCTTTTTTGCTATTTAGGCATGAGCTGGTATTATTCTAGTATTTTTTACATACCAATTAGTTTTTATTAATAATTATTTGAATTAGCTTTTATTTTATACTTTTAGTTCTACCTTTTATTTATTTATTTACATGTTAGTTATTTTGTTATGGGCTTTTGTCATTTAATTTTTTTTTTTTTTTTTTTTTACTAAAAAATACTATTTAGGTTTATTTTTATTTAAGAAAAAAAAAAAAAAAAAATATATATATATATATATATATATATATATATATATATATATATATATATAATTATTTTTATTATTTTCAGTTAGTAATTTTAATGTCTTTAAACTAAAATGAAAATTTGAAAATTGAAATAAATTTAGGTTTTCCGTTTCATATTACTTTTTTATTTTACTTTGATTAACCAGAATGTTTTAATAGTTTTACTTCTAGTTTTACTTAACACAATAATAATAATAACCCTGATGTAAACCAGCCTAACTAGGATTGGTGGATCGGAGAGGTTTTCAGTTGCATTTGTCAATAAATAGATTAAATAATATGTTACTTAAAAAGTAGCTTCTGTATTATGGTGTGAATTCAAAAAGCATGCCATAATATTAAAGCAACATCCTTCTAATGAATTACTCTAACTCTGCCTTTAATAAAAATTACTGAATCTTAATTAAATCTGTACATGAGTAGTATATGTAAGAGCTGTCTCAGTTTCAGATAAGTCTGTTTTACCAGAGCAGATTTTTGTTGTCATTTTAATAGCACTTCCTGTTTTTTGTCAAAAGGGGGCGCTGTTGACTGTTTGTTTGATGGTTTTGTATTTTTTCGGCTGTTGAACACCTGTTCCTCAGGTCATGGCAGATCTGATGTGTGCTCTTTGCTTTGTCACCAATAGATGGTGGTATAAATCTGTACTTTTTAAGCATTTGTACACTGAACGGTTACATCAGCAGTGTTGAAAGCTTAATATGAGCAAATCACACACTATGAAGTTAAATTCAGAGCTTTTGAGCAAACATTCCCCTTCATTAATATTCTGTGAACAATTTATTAAAAGAAGCTGGAATCCCATTGACAGAAAGTGCTCTTCAATGCAATTAACATCACATATCTTCATGGAAGAGGAAAATATTAATAATAACTTGTTTATTTATTATAATCAACATTTTAATGAAGATTCCTGATGACAGAAGGCTGTTAAATGTGTTGTGAAAGTGCGATGTGCATTTGTCCACCATCGTCTCATCTTCACTCATGAAAATTAAAAAACGGCATGTACTCCAGTGCTTTTATCTTTAGCTACTTATATAACTATTAAAAAAGGTTTTTGATTATAGAAATGATGCTGAAATACCAGAAAATATATAAATATTCGAGGAAAAATTTAAATGAGAAGTACATTTAAGCCAAGAAAACGATTACTAAAATTAAAAATGGAATAAAAGTAAATTAAAGATAAATAGAAATATTTACAAAAAAGTAATAAAATAACAAACACATCAAAAATTATATGTGACCTTGAACCACAAAACCTTGAGTCTTGAGTCGATGCGGTATAATTTTATTTTATTTTTAGGATTGGTCAATATTATCGATTTTTCTTTTATGCCAAAAATCATGAGGATATTAAGGAAAGATCATGTTCCATGAAGATATTTTGTTAATTTCCTACCGTAAATATATAATACTTAATTTTTGATTAGCAGTATGCATTGCTAAGAATTCATTTGGACAACTTTAACGATGATTTACTCAGTATTAAGACTTTTTTACACCCTCAGATTCCAGATTTTAAAAAAGTTGTATCTCAGACAAATATTTATAAAATATTTACATTTTATATAATTATTATTATTATTTTTTATTACCCTTATGATTGGTTTTGTGGTCAAGGGTTACACACACACACACACACACACACACACACACACACACACACACATATATATATATATATATATATATATATATATATATATATATATATATATATATATATATATATATATATATATATATCAAATAATATACTAGCATATAAATAATACTAAAATAGCACAAGCTCTGTGGGTTGATGGAACCAATAAATCTTCTGGTGTTTACATTAAAAGTCATAAAATCCGAATCTGTACACCCACAAACATTAATTCTGTCATCATTTACTCACTCATCTTATTCCAAACCTCTATGATTTATTTCTGCAGATCATAAAAGAAAATCATTTGAATTTATTATTTTTTTTGTCCAAACCGTGAAAGTCAACAGATGAAACATTCTTGAACAATATCTTCTTTTTTGTCCCCGTTAAGTTATCATGTGTCTCGTACCGGACCGCAGGTTTAATCATGTTGCGTTAGAATAAACGGTTAAAGTTGTGTGTGTGTGTGTGTGTGTGTGTGTTGTGGCCCGATCCAGACGCTGGCGGTCAGTCAAATCCAGGACAGACAGAACAGAAGCACAGCTCCCGCTCCCGCTGCTGAATCTTGTGTTTTAGCAGACGCTGTGTTTATTTGTTATGGTCAGTGGAGTGTGTGTGTTTCTCAGGCCTCAGCAGTTTATAAAGGTGGAAAGAGCAGCAGTAAACTGGACGGGACACAGTTGAGCTGTGGGATGTGTTTGTGGAAACTGATGTTTGTGGATCTGGGAATGATTCTCAAACAGATGTTGTGCACTGCAGCTTTGGATCGAACTCTCGCTGGTTTCAAAACCATGCTTTTTTTCGTTAACATGATTTGTTGATGTTCCTTTTGCAGAAATCTGTTTGTTTCATTTGTTGTTGATTCAGTTTGCATGCATTCATTATCTCTTATAATAACCATACGAGTCCTGCTAGACTCTTCTGGAGCCTAAATATGGCTCTCGTCCCTCCTTCAGTTAGCATTTCATCTGTTGAATCATCCAGCAGGAATGGCTGCATGGCTAAATGAAATGAAACCACAATAAAGATATGGCTTAGTGCTATTAGCAACTCACAAAGGCTGTGATTTAATAAAAAAAAATATGCACTGTGTCTTTAAGAGTTAATCGTAGCAATTTGTGTTCATTTACACGTGAGCAGCTCTTAAACCAGTGTTGGTTCACAGTAAATGCTTTTCTACGTGAACTTTATCTGCATCTGCATCCATTTGTGTTGCATATAATGTGCATTTGAAAATGCAACATGCACCAAACGTCTTTCCAAACTTGTAATGAGAAGCGCTTGTAAATAAAAGAAAAGCGTTGATGTCCCGGATGCAGTTTTTTTTATCAAAATAAATGTTTGATGGTTTAACATTTTAAAATGGAAAAAGGCAACCATAAATATTGTGTTTTAATTTGACAGTAATGTGAATTAAAATGATTGCTGTTATATTATTTTCTTAAAAATATATATATATTTTATTTGAACTGTTTCGTTGGATAAAACCATGATTACTTGTTTTTGAGATTTTATTTGACCCAATTATTGCCTCATTAGAACTGCTTTGGATGAATCATTTGAGATGCGTATTTTGAGAATACGGAAGCGTTTTAGACCTGTATGCATGTAAACCGATTGTTTTTAAAAAATGGCATAATAGGGTATTATACAGGAAGAAATCCTTACTTAACATCTATGTGAGGATTTATTCATTCAGTATGTTGTCTTTTACATTGTCACATTTCCAAGCGAGCAGCATAAGCAGCCGGTCTGTCATTTGTCAGCATTTCCTTCTGACATTGTTTGACATTGAGCTGTTTTTGTCTTTAACCCACAAACCAGACGGACAATCGACAGTAAAATCCACAGTCCGTACACTCAAATAACAGCCTGACTGCTGTGACATCAGAAGATTCGGGCAAATTACAGAGAGCCTGAAAGTGAAACAGCAGTTTTCCAGCTGAACCCGGTGCGACCTCGGGTCCGATATTCATAAACAACTACTCCAATAAAATTACCTCTAATTTAATGTTTTACACAAAAGATTTCCTCCATATAATGGTAAGTTTCATCAGCCCACATGGACGTTAATGACATAAAATCATCTGAAACTCAATTTCCCTTGAGAGTGAGGATGTTTGGGCAAAACTGATGAGGGGAGAGTCAGTCGAGTGTCAGATCTAATTAAGTGCACAACTTCAGAAATTTCCTCTCTCCATTTTTTTGGGTGTTTTCATTCAGCGCTGACACTTTTTATCTGCTTCCCAGCAGTCTTGTGGGTGTTTTGATTCCCCCGAACATCAAAAGAGCAAACGATTACAGCTTTGAGGCTGTGAAATGCATGCTAGTTCTTCCATAAATCAAGACTATCATCTGACCGCTTCAGTGAGAGGTGCATCACAAAAACTGGACTCGACTCCACGGGGAAGTTGTTGACTGCTGGGTTCCCGTGAGAGAAGCGTCTGGGTGCTGAAACCTCAGGAAGGCTTTGATAAGCTGCGATTAGCACCAGTCCCACGCTCACAGAACCAGGCCAGGGTTTGGTTGTGTGTTTGTGTGTGTAAGACGAGATCCTGATGCACTGGTCAGTCTGAACATGGCCCTTTGGATTATTACCACTGGCCTCTGTAGCCACAGACACGTGCGTGTGATTTTAAGCATGCTCTGGTTTTATGTGTAAACGGGAACAGCTATATTTTTACACTACTGGTTAACAGTTTGATGTTTAATGTTTTAAATGTTTGCAAAAAAAAAATGCAGTAGAGACTCTCGAAATAATGGTTTTCCTTGTGAATATATTTTAAAATGTAGTTGATTCCTGTAAATTACTCCAGTGTCACATGATCTTTAGAAATCATTATAATATACCGCAAATAACATTTCTGATTATTATCAATGTTGAACACAGACGTGTTGCTGAAAGGATCGATCTCAAATTAAATATAATAAATCTATTCATGCATTAAATTGATCGAAAGTAACATTAAAGACGTTTATAATGTTACAGAAGTTTTCTATTGCAAATAAATGCGGTTCTTTTGAACTTTATATGCATCAAAGAATCCTGAAAAAATAAAATGTGGATAATACTGTTAAAAATGTATAATTGAGCAGCAAATCATCATATTACATTCTTAATCCCAAACTATGGACTAGTGTATATTCTGAAGAAACTCATGCAAGTTTTTCTGATCCTCTAAGTGCTCGACTTCTCCAATTAAAGTTGCTTTCTGTTGATAATTGTTGTGTTTCCCACACTGTCATTAGGTATAGCATGCATTATCTCGTAAATGAGCGTTTCTCCACCGTCAGCCTCCGAGGGCACAGACTTTGTAGACGTGTAATTTCGGGTTTTAAAACACAAAACAATCTTTAACTTTCTCTGCTGTAGCTTTGAGCTCTTCACATGGCACAACATTTCTCAGGATCATTATAAATGTTTTTACTTGCAGTAAGTCAAGAAAACTGCCATAAAATATGCCTAAAATAAAAATAGTAAATTTTTAAACACAGATTTAGGATATGACTCCATCAGATCATGTTACCTTTGGTTTTTCTATTAATTTATTTTTCTTCGTTTGTTTATCGTATATTAGTTTTCGATGAATCTGGTAGAAGACTTAAGCTTCCAGTGGTGCAAACTTCTATTATAACAAATAAAAATACATTTTAATGCCTTCTTAAGAACATTTCTACAATGTCCTTAATGTCTTATGTATTGGGCTGCCACTTTATCCAGTTTAAAATCTGAAACCTTGGAACTGTTCATTTGTTTGTTTGTCTTTTTACTTGTGCTTTAAATTTAGTCAATATTTTATCATGTCATTTCATTCACTTTAGTGCATTTGAATACCACTAAAATTACAGCTTTGGTCAGTAAAATGAAAAAAGCTTACTCTCATGTATATTATACAGCATTAGTTCAGAGATTTTTTTTTCCCTTCATGTACTGTATCTGATATATATCCAAAATAATCCAAATCTAAATTGAATCACTTGAATTTTGTTTTAAGAAGTCTCTTCCATTCACCAATGCTGTAAAAATTCTTTAAAATCTTAAAAAAATAATAATATTAGTAAAAAGTAGTAATTTTTTTTTTTTTACTACAAATCAAAACAACTATTTGTTTAAGTGAAAGTTCAAATCAAATTCTTTTCTAATGTCATAAATGTCTTTACTATCACTTTTGGTCATTTAAATGCATCCTTGCTGAATGAGTGTTAATTTATCTCTCAAAAAAAAAAACACAAATCTTCCTGACCCCAAACTTTTGCACAGCAGTTGCACCATTGTTAGTTTATTCTCGTGTTTTTCTAACGTCAACATTAGGTTTTAATATTTTTTAGCATGATGCATGTTTTTCCATCTCATTATCGTTCTAAAAACACTAAACCGCTGTGTTTCAGCAACATCCCTCCTGTGTATTTGTTTGCTTGTGTGTGCATAGTGAAGGAATGATGCCTGTAAAGAGCTGAGTCAGCAGCTGTGCACGTTTATTTTGTGCGTGTCTGCCTGTCTGTCTGACTGTGAGCTCACACCGCATGCTAATGAGAGAGCGGTGACCACGCACATCTCAGGACTGCCCACGCGTCCAGCGTCCTCACTGACACTGGACTTCATCCAGCTACAAATATACACTGGAGTTCATGAAGGGCTAAACCAGAGCATGACATAAACGCAACCCGACAAGCCCGAATCGCTACATTTACACACAACAAGCGTCGCGCAGATGGCACTGCGTTTAGATCTTTACAGTCTGGACGTCTCGCCAGGGCGGACGCCGATGGTGGCCTGGTAAGTTTGTGTGAGCTGCACCCAAGAGTGGCACATTACCGGCCCACGGACGCCAGGACGCGGCCTTCCCAAAATAACGACGGCAGGGTTGTCCTTGTGCTTGTCTGAAAATCTGTATTGATACCTAGAATACATCTCTTGTTCTGCGTAAGCCTATTTTGCATCTTACATCTGCTATTTCTGTGCATTTAGACAGGGAGGTTTTCTCAGAGAATAGAGTCCATGATTAGAAAAATCAACAAACACAGAGCTGCTGGACAGGAGGACTGTAATTCCTCACGTCGTAAATGTCCACCCTGCGCTCGGGAGACGTTTAAAGGTGACTAGCGACATCAAATGGAATTACAAAAATAAAGAGAGTTTCCAAAAACATTCCCAAACACACCTACCGCTCCTTCCACCCGTGTTTTTCATTGTTCTTTCAAACGTTACTCATCGATTGAGACAGAGAGGTGCGTTCGAAGTGCTTTTGGTTTATTAAAATTATTATAACAATTATGTTATTATGGTAAATCATTGTTATTACTCTTTATTGAGATTTTAAGACTGTATATTATAAATGTATTATATTCCAATCATATTGTAAAATGTGTGTGTGTGTGTTATATATATATATATATATATATATATATATATATATATATATATATATATATATATATATATATATATATATATATATATATATTAGTTTTAGTACCATAATTATACATTATTATTAAATATATACATGAAATTGTATTATTATGCAATCAGTTACGGTTAAAACTGATAAAAATTTCAAATCAAATATTATTGATAGTTTAATAATTTGTGTGTGTGTATATATATATATATATATATATATATATATATATATATATATATATATATATATATATATATATATATATATATATATAAAATCTGTATTATTATCTTCATTATGTATTCGCTCTGCAATTATTACTTTTTTCCAATCACAGAAATGCAAATTTACATCAATGTAGTTGTTAAAAAAAATTATTTAAAAAATTTGTTTTATAATCTTGATTATGTATTTGCTCTGAAATGCTTTTTCTCCAATCATATAAACCACAATTTAACAGTCAAGTTGTTTAACGTAGAGCAACATATACTAAAAGTCTATAGGGAATCGAACCCGTTAGAAACCAGCGTAAAATTCGTCCATGTGTAAAAAAAAACAACAACAACACTTTTCACCTCTAATTCTGAGTATCAGGTTTATCTGTGGCCTCTTTCAAAACATGATTGTGCTCTTTCAGCATGTTTGGAGCAGTTGTGCAAAAGCTTGTGTGTGATGCAAGGCCCGTATGAACACAACGAGTGACTCAATAGCGTTCACCACTGAAAGGTGCCATTTCCCCAATCTCACTTCTTCATGCGCTTCCGCTCGCGGTGTCAAACTCTGCCACTTTCCCAGGCTGCGCTCAGATTTACCATCAGATGCCCACGTGGACCTGACATGAAGCTAATGCAAAATGATGTATAGATATCACAAGCCTGGGATGCTGTTGCCATTGCATGATATTCCACAAATATTCTTGGTTGAGTCTGTTCAAAGCCCCTTTTTGTTGCATGCTAAAATGCAATAATCATTTGTCGTTCTTTCTCTTTTTGGCACAATAAAGATGCATTGTGCTTTGGAAGACAGTTTTAAAGTGGCATTTAATTTACACAAAACTAGGGATGCCCCAATAGGATTTTTTGGGACCGATATTGATTTTAACAAACATTTATTGGCCGATACCGAAACCGATATTTGTCTTATTTGAAATTTTGGCATCAAAATAGATAGTATCAGTTCAAAATCTTCTGCATTTAATTATACTAGCAGTTTTATTGCTGCATCATCGAATATTTTCTAATGAGCATGGATTGGATCCATTTAACATAAATGCATAAATACAACATAACAAAGATGCTAATTAAATAAACAGCGCTTTTTAGGTAGGTTTAACAGTTTTCAGTTTCATAAAATAATGTAAAATAACACCACTTTATAAATTAAATGCATATGAATAGTATATATACTTTTATAGTAACAGACTTTATTATGATTTAAAAAAAGGACGCAATAAAATTAAATATCGGAAAAGATTTGGTCCTGAGGTCTGCTACATTTCTGAAAGCTACAAAAGATATTTAGTCAAGAATAGTGTGCAATCTTTCATCTTTTGTTATTTGATTAACACTTAAGTGAAGACATGCATTATGCAACAGACATTATACAGCTCAGTGCCTTCACACAGTTAATTAGTAAACCATTGGTTTGTTATATCGGTCTTTTTCCTTATATAGCCGATATGCCGACGGTTGTAAATTAAGGAAAAATCGGTTGATAAATATCGGTGCATCCCTACACAAAACCAAAGGCCAAACAAACTCTTTTTGTATTCCTTGAATGTGTTGTTATTTCCATTGTGTTGGAGGCCTTAAGCAGGTTTGGTTAAATGAATTCACCCACAATGCATTGCATGAACGTGTGTGTTTTGACAGGTGCGTTACCTGAAGATCATTGAGAAGAGCGGCTATCAGGCCCTGCCGTGGGTGCGATACATCACCCAGAATGGAGGTAAAACACTCTCTCATCCTCTTTCTCATCCTCTCTTCTCTCTTTCTCTATTTTTGTCATTGTTTTTCAGAGAAAATTGTTGCTTAATTGTTGCCAAATACCTGCAATGTGCAGAATGACGGGAGATTGGTATTAAATGCGGAGGTGAAATTGTTCTGTGAAAAGAGGATGTTTGGGACAGACGCGTGCAAGATGGTGAAACCCCGATAAAATTAGAAACGCTGGTACAGTGTGTGGTGCATGATGTTGTAGGAGACTTTCTTTCTCTGAACTCGCATTTTGAACTTTGACACTGTGTGTATCATTACAGCCGAGAGCTCAATAAGTTTTACACACATTAAGTACTCAGAGTTACATTTGTATGTATTTTTATATTATATTTATCCTATTATTGTTACTACTACTATTATTATTTTTTATTTTCTGTATGTGTTTACTTATAACCATATTTTTTAACCTGGCATTCATTGTAGCTAATTAAATAATGATAATAAAAATTACAAAAACAATAATTATGTTAGTAGTTTAAATATAAATATTTGTTATATAAAATGTAAAAATATATAGTTATTCTATAAATGTATATTCAATTGTTATATTGAATTTTGTCATTTCTAAATAGATTATTATTATAAATGATGTACATCATTTTTTTAATTATCTTTTGAGTTTGCTCTGAACGTTTTTTTTCTGTAGCTTATAAATAGTAAAAATAAATAACAAATTACTAAATAAAAAGTTTTTAAAGCATATAATTTTAATGAACAATTATTACAGAAATGTCATTTTATATACAAAAATATTTTGTTTCTGTGTTATGTTTACACATTTATTTTATTTTTTTATAGTGCATCTATTTTTGACATTTTGAAGATGAATTTATTAAACGAATTCTGCATGTCAAACAAATCATTGAATCAATGAAATCAATTAAAACGGACATTTGTAACCGATTCACAGTTGAAATCTGAAACACTATTAAAGCCTCTTTGTCTTTGTTCTCAGGGTTGTGAAACTAGTCTAATGACAAGAAATGTAAAAGCCATGTACAAAGTACCAAATGCACATATTGCAAAACTGTTGCTAAATCTGCTACAATCGTGTAAACTCCGGTTAACGGTCTTCCTCTAGAAGTGCTGGGTATTTTATCATGACTGCTTCCAGCATCTGTTTATAATCCTCATTTAAGTTCATTTCGTGAACTAATGTCTCAGTCTTCTTGATTGATGGCGTTTTTGATTGTGTTTTGATGGGTGGAGAGAGAAAGTTCAGCTGTCACAATTAACTTTCCTCCCGTGTTTCCTGTCGTTCTGTGCATTTAATTAAGCGTCGCTCATTTCCTTCTGTCTTTGCAGACTATCAGCTGCGGACTCAGTAAACGTGAAGAATTAGCCACGAGCATCATGGGTCTCTTCTGCTGAGCTCCACACTCATCTGCAGTATTCATCATTTCAAACAAATACATGTCAGATCTTGGATTTATGAACTACAATTGAATCTTTAATACCGTGTTGATTAGATTGTGAATCTTAACTTTTGAATCTTTGAGAGATGTTCCTCTATTGTTAGATCGATGTCATGATTTTTAATCACATTCCCTTCAAATTCTGATTGATTCTTTTGATTTTGTGTTGAAATATGAGTCTGACGTCTATGGAGGTTTTTCCTCAAGTACACACAAATGCTGATTCGCTTGAATTGAATCATTTTGTGGCTATTCCACAAGTGTTAATTCACATACTGCAGATGTGTGTGTGTGTGTGTTTGACATTTTGACAGTCCTCAACCAATGGTACCAAGTCACATCTGAACAGAGGAAGTGCTCATATGTGTCACATTTCTGATGTTTTCATACTGTAAACACGTCATGTTTAGAATGGAGAGCCGTTGGTTATTTATCAGATGAACTCAACAACAGTCGTGAGGTCACAGTGATAGTATGTTGCAGATTACAGTGTTTGTTTGTTACATTAATAAATCCAGAAAGGTCAAATTAATCGACTCTTGTTG
The DNA here is from genome assembly GCF_023724105.1 of Carassius gibelio. NCBI lineage: Eukaryota > Metazoa > Chordata > Actinopteri > Cypriniformes > Cyprinidae > Carassius > Carassius gibelio. Next base: position 29,569,499 of record NC_068372.1, read on the forward strand.
AAACGGTTGTATTTCTTTGCCATCATTTCGTTCAGTATTTCCACAGACATTGTTTTCTAACATTCAGTATTTTATTATGTCATTCCTGCACACTGACTCTTAAGTTGTTAAGTTGTGTTTTTGTAGCATGTTGTAATTCAGTGTAATCTGGGATCTGTAGCTCATGAGTTTACTACTACTGCTAAAATGCAGAATTACAGTCGGTGTTAAACTATTCAACACAAAACTGAAATCTAAAGTCAACCACAGTGCCATTTTTTTGTATTTGTCTAATTTAATTTGTCTTTAAAGGATGGGATGTGAGGGTTACCATGTTTACTATGGTACTCATGCAGTGGAGCTGAAATGTGACATACTGTAATTGTATTCCTTTCAAAATGTTTCTGTATCTCATGAAAATAATTCACCTCCTCGTCAAGCATCAATAAAGTACCTGTTTAGAAAATACCTCGTCTGATCCGTCTCATTATTACTGCTATTTGAAAATGATCTAATATTAATTACACACACTATATATATATATATATATATATATATATACAGACCAAAAGTTTGTAAACATTACTATTTTTAATGTTTTTGAAAGAAGTTTCTTCTGCTCATCAAGCCTGCATTTATTTGATCAAAAATACAGAAAAAACAGTAATATTGTGAAATATTATTACAACTTAAAATAATAGTTTTCTATTTGAGTATACTTCAAAAAAATAATTTATTCCTGTGATGCAGCGCTGAATTTTCAGCATCATTCCTCCAGCCTTCAGTGTCACATGTAACATCAGTCGATCACATGATCATTTAGAAATCATTCTAATATTCTGATTTATTATGAGTGTTGGAAACAGTTCTGCTGTCTCATATATCTGATCAATAAAAGGTAAAAAAAACCTGCATTTATTCAAAATAAAAAAATGTAATCTAATATATATTCTAAAAATATATTTTCTTTACTCTCACTTTTTATGAATTTAACACATCCTTGCTGAATAAAATTTTTGATTTTATTAAAAAAAAAAGAAAAAAAAAAAATACTGACCCCAAATTACTGACCAGTAGTGTATATTGTTAATACAAAATATTTATATTTTAAAAACATAGCTTCTTTTTTTTTTTTTTACTTTTTATTCATCAAAGTATCCTAAAAAAGTATCACATGTTCTGAAAAATATTAAGCAGCAGAACTGTTCCAACTTTGATAATGAATCATCATATTAGAATGATTTCTAAAGGATCAAGTGATCATGATCCTAAAAATTCAGCTTTGCATCACAGAAATAAATAATAATTTAAAGTATAATACATTTTTTAAAAATTATTTTAAATTTTAATAATATTTTTATTTTATTATTATATATTATATATTATAATATAATATAATTTATTTAATAATAAGCCTGCATTTATTTGATCAAAAATACAGAAAAAAATGTAATATTGTGATATATTATTAAAATTTAAAATTATTTTAAATTTTAATAATATATCACAATATTACATTTTTTTCTGTATTTTTGATCAAATAAATGCAGGCTTGATGAGTAGAAGAAACTTATTTCAAAAAAAATTTAGAATATGGCACTTTATAGAATGAATGATTTCATGTGTAATTTATTCTGGCCAAGAACTATAGATACATGCATTATAAATAATATATTATTTATATTAATAATAATATGCATGCAAGCAGACTTATAATAAATTAACCACACAAGAACAGCGTAACCAGGTCAGTCTTCAACAGTCAAACATGTATTAAAATCAGAGATGTATAGTAACGAAGTAGAACTACTTCGCTACTGTACTTAAGTACTAAAAGGCGGTATCTGTACTTTTCTAGAGTATTATTTTTTTCTCCTACTTCCACTTTTACTTCGGTACATATTTTCGCTGAGTTTAATACTTTTACTCCGATATTTTTTTTATGTGCTGCATCGTTACTCGTTACAATTATATTACAATTATAATAATGTTACGAATCATTCCATTACAAACCACTGCCAGAACTGTAGATGGCAGGTTTGATGAAGCTGGTACATCATTGAGCGAAACAAGCGATTAAAGAAGACTGCGCGTGCTGACTGAACTGCTGTGAAGAGAGAGATGAACACCGAGCCGAGCCAGATAATGACTCGTTCACGAGTCAAGAACCGGTTGCATAGGTTTTCGGATGACCAGTAACGTTAGTTCTTTCTGACAGTTCGATTCAATAAACCAGTTGAAGAAAACAGTTCACCGATTCTTTTGCGTTCGATGCAATGGCGTCATTGGCGTTGACTGCACATGGGCTCATAACATTAACACAGAATCAGTTCAGAATCAATCACCAAAAGAAAACAGTTCGGTTCCAGACGCTCTGTGTGTCGGTTTGCTTCACGCTAAATCACACATGCGCAGTATCATCAGCTCCTCGGTTCACGAATCGGACCCGTCTGACAGAAACGGTTCTTGACTCGTGAACGAGTCATTATCTGGCTCGGCTCGGTGTTCATCTTCAGTTCTCTCTTCATCAGTTCAGTCAGTGTACTGTTTGAGTCAATGAATTACTCCGGGATATTGGTTTGTTTTAACTCCGAGGGAGTGTCAGACACATTAAACAAGTTAACATCTTAATTCATCGGTGGATTAATGCGTAATGGAGATGCGAACTGTTTAAAACGATTCAGTTCGATTTGGTGGACTGTTTCAAAAAGATCCGGTTACATCGAATGATTCGTTCGCGAACCAGATATCACAAACTGCTATGTTTTTAACTGTCTTACAACAGACACGGAAGAGAAGACAATGCTGAATAAGTCATAGTTTTTGCTATTTTTGGACCAAAATGTATTTTCGATGCTTCAAAAAATTCGAAATGACCCTCTGAGGTCTTATGGGTTTGAAACAACATGAGGGTAAGTTATTAATGACATCATTTTGCAAATTGGGCTAACTAACCCTAGTAACTGTTTTTTGTTTACAAGAAGTTACAGTCAAAGGAATTGTGATTGTCCTTTAGGTTAATCATTTGAAATAGTAAAAACAATATGTTCAAACTTTTGACTACTTTCTTTAATAGTTACATAACACAATACTTCTACTTTTACTTTCAGTACTTGAGTAGTAAATTTTAAAATAGACTACTTGCAATACTTAAGTACAAAAAATGTTGAATACTTTAGTACTTCTACTTAAGTGTGGTGCTTAAAGAACACTTCTACTTCTACTCAAGTCACTTTTTTGATAGAGCACTTGTACTTTTACTCAAGTATGGTTCTCTAGTACTTTATACATCTCTGATTAAAATGCACTAAATTTGACAAAGTTGATTCGAACCCATAGTAAATGGTTTAATGTTTATGTCTTCAATTTTAAAAACGATCAAATTGAGTTAACAGCTGATTTTTCAGGGCTTGGTTTGAGGTGTTGGTTTGGGTTGACTGTACTTGCCCTTTTATTTGGATGCCATTGTCCTATTTTCATGCTCCATGAACATGACTACACCTGCATGTCTAATGCAAAAGCCTTCTTATTTTTATTTCAATTAATAATCGTTCCCTTTTCCCATGGTGCCATTACTCTCAGTTTTGAGCAGCAAAAGCTTTGAAAGATTATGAATAATCAGATATATGGTTTTTGCCATTTTCTTCATTACGCCCACATTTTAACATTCATTTTTTTCTTGGCATAGATGGGCAAGGCTTAGTTTTATTGTTCTGAGAAACTGGAGGTGGAATATTAGTGTCCGGATAAGTCACGAAATCAAGTTTCGATAAGTCCGGAAAAGTGCAGAATGTTGCTTTTTAAAATTCATAATCTGTTTATTTCATTAACATGGAGATCACTTAAATGTTCTGTATGCATACTGTTGAAAAGATTGAATTGAATACTTTTATTTAGCAAAGATGCATTCATTTGATCAGTAAAGACCTTTAATGTTACTAAAGTTTCACATTTTCTAAAAAGGAAGTTTTTTAAAAATCTAATGAATACTGTTCTTTTTGCAGATCATGTGACACTAAAGATTGGAGTAATGATGCAGAAAATACAACTGTGCATCAGAAATAAAATAGATTTTATCTATATTAACAACAACAAAAAAATGTTTTTACTGTAATAATATTTCACTGTATTTTTGAGCAAATAAATGCATCTTTGGTGAGTATAAAAAGATTCTTTCCAATAATGTTAAAAAGGCTTACCAACTCTTATTTTTCATATTATTTACATTAAAATAAGCTTTAATCGAAAATATTGCGCATTTCATTTAATGCATGTGACCATCCTGATAAACTATGTTTACTGCTGGTATAAAATTGTAACCATTATATGAAAGTATTATTTCCACCTTTTATGAAGAAATGCATTTGTTATGGTTACTGTTTGGTGTTCTGGACTGAAAAACACGCACTTATCCTCCGGTTCATCAAGTTTGTGTAGGAGTCGAAAGGACAAAAGCTTTAGAAAGCAAACAGGTCTTACACACTTCCACACACCACACATTCATTTCATTCATAGCGATCATATACTTCAGAACAGGTTCTGGCCGCATACGCACAAACTAAGCCACAGGAATGCCAAACCTGCTGGATGACGACCGAGCCACTGACCGGAACCGTTCTTTGTGATGTCTGGCAAAGAGTGTGGGATTTTTGGCCTCTTATTACCTTCTGTGGGAACTCTACATCCATATGAAATATATAAAGTGAGGTCCAAAAGTTGTAGACCGCTTTTTGTATTTAAAACATGGTAAGACAATAAATGAGGCTGAAATATTTCAGAATCTGCTCCATTTTTATAACTAATCAAAAGACTTTCTGGGGCTTTCTTTGGATCTAGAATCATGCTCATGCTCATCAGGTCACTGAAGCAAACTAAATTTAACTTTTCACTCATAGTTTGTTTTAATATTTAAATAAAATGTGCATAAAGATGGTGTTTGATTGATGCTCAAAACAAGATTAAATAATAATAATAATAATAATAATAATAATAATGCTAAAATAGAGTTTTAAAATATTTTTGGTTTCATACACTGTGGATCATCAAGGTAATAACAGTACACTGAAAATAATAAATAAATTTAATTTAATAAATTTGTTTATGGTAAGTGGTTGCAATCAATTTATTTTAGCTACATTTAAATAAGCAAATTTTGCTGAAAGTTAATCAACTATATTATTTTATTTAAATATAGCTAAAATAAATTGATTGCAACCACTTACCATCATTTTTTTTTTTTTTTTTGTAAATTCAATGATTTTTTTTTTCAGTGTAATAAGAATCAAACTATATGTACTATGTAAATGTATGTGAAATATCTTATTCAGATCAGTTCTAAATAAAAATAACATGCATGTTGTATATGTATTATATAGGCTATGTGTGTGTGTGTGTGTGTGTGTTTTCATTATTTAATATATATAGCTACATATATACTTTTAAAAGAAAACATATGAAATTGGGTAAGATATACAACTTTCAAACAAATAATACATAAATTAAAAACAACGTTGTGCTAGTATGATTTGTACAGACAACATATAACATTAAAGATGCATTTTCTCTAGCGGTCTCAGACTGGCAGATTCACATTTGCTACACTTAACAGGTGCATTTAGTTTAAAGGGTTTCATTTGATCTCGGCCGCTGATGAAATGTAAACAGGGCAGCGGTGTGTGGATATGATTAACCCCTGTGAAGCTGTTTTACCGACTGTAATTCCATCCTATTATGCAACTGGAAGAGATTAGCATCTTGTCACACAAAGGACCGTCGCACGGAACCCCCGTGTCCTGTTTCAGCACGGAATCCCGACGCCTAGCAACACTGGCTGTGCGAGGGAAGCCCTGGTTACGCGATCGACCGGGGATGGACCGCGAGGGCGCGCGTGACGTCAAACTCGCGAGGGCGCGGAGATAAGACTCCAGGAATTCTTTTACATGCATTGCAAAAGATAAGCAGTTAATGAGTCAGAGAAAAACCGGTCGAAGGAGCACCGGAAGAAAAGCATCCTCATTTAAAATGTGTGTGAATGGTGCAGGACGCAATCAAGCACGCGAGCTTAGCCTTTAAATTTACAGTGACGCGCAGGATTTCGACCATGCAAACTCGCCCAAATGAGCTTTAATTAGTGGCATAGAACTCCGAGCTGTAAATTGCAGGTGGTGAACCTGATATGACAGAGGTTGCATCAGAAAAAATGCTCTCGGTAACATGATCCGGTTTCTGCAGTGAGTTTAAATCCACAATTATGCATTGATTTATCAGCCTGCTTCGTTGTGTTTCAGCCAAACCTGTTCGGCACACCTAGAGTTTTACCCGTTACACAAATTCTGCATAGCCTGCATGCAAATCACTTTATAGGAAATCTGTCAGCAACGATTGCCAACGATTATATGCAGTGAACCTTATTTATTTTCTGTTAAACAATTATTGTGAATTGTTCTTTGCGATCAAATAAACAATTTCGAATTTCATTAGGCCTAAAAGTGAAATCTATTTACACTGATGTTCAAAAGTTAGGGATCATTACGATTTTTAATGTGTTTTAAAAAAGTATCTTCTGCTTATCAAGGCTGCATTTATTTGACCAAAAATACAGAAAAAAAACCTAATGTGACACTTAAGACTTGAGTAGCTAATGATGCTGAAAATTCAGCTTTGCATCACATAAATAAATTATATTTTAAATCATATAAAAATAGAATGCCATTTCTTAAATGGTAATAATATTTCAAAATATTACAGTTTTTTCTGTATTTTTGAACAAATAAATACAGCCATGATGAGCAGAAGAGTATATAATATAATGAAATAATGTAATAATGACTAACATTTATTCTATTAATTTTACTGAAAGAACATTCCAGTGACAATGTATATATATATATTCAGTAAAATTAATAAAATAAATGTTAGTCATTATTACATTATATTTACATTTAATGATGTTCCAGAAAATGTTAGAACTAAAACGTTCTTTATACATCTTTTTTTCTGAAATGTTTTAATTTGATTTTTTAAATGTTACTATTTGTTTTGGAATGTTCAGAGAACATTCAAATAGAACATTCCCATAATGTTACAAAATGATACAATTGAATGTTCCCTTAAAGTTCCAAGAAAAAGAAAAAAACCTGTACATTTGGAATGTTCAGAAAACAGCAGGGAACAACGTTTTGATAACGTAATGTGAATGTTAGCGAAACGTATCTTCATTTCTAGGTTTCGGCCTGACATGCCGATAGCTCCAGTAGTAACGTTCAAACATTTCGTCTAGCTGGCACATGATTCAGCTCTTAGAAGTATCTGTGGCTTTTTCCACGAATTTTCTCAGCACTATCATTTCACAGCCCAAGTGGCATTTCGCAAGTTTATGGTGACAAATACCAGGTGTAATGTTAGTGTGTGAAAGAGCGCAATCAAGTCATATTTACCTCCTCCAGCATGTGTGTGTGTGTGTGTTTGGAAACACAGTTGCTGTGGTGATAAAGTCATTTGAAGCAGCTCAAAGTCTCTGAGGTGAAGACGGATGGCGTGTGGAGGAGGACGGCTGATAAAGCAGCTCTTGCACGAGATCAAGCTTTTGATGAAGTCTTACGAAATGACTTCCGGCGGTTACTCTCATTGACCTCACCTGAAATAAAAAGAAAATATGCTGAATTGCGTATGCAAACAGTACAAATATCATTTTCTACCACACCTCTATTATACAACAGTGGATTAATTGAGAAAATTCAACAGGCCTAAACATTACACTCATTATATTACGAGCAACACATACTGTAACAAACCTGTCAAGAACATTTCAGTCCACATTTCACAAACAGACAATAAATAAAGTATTGCGTATTTAAAAAAATATATATATACAGTATACATATTGGTCCTACCAAATGCTTTTATTGAAATCAAATGTGTTTTTTATAAATAAAAATGAAAAGGAGAAAATTTCATTGCTATTTTCAGTATTTTTGAAATCAATATTTTTTGTATAAATATCAAAATAAATGTACTTGAGAAGCAGGACTGCTTATATGAAGATTTATTGTGTATTTTTCTTACCTAACTGAAATTCATGTTCTCTTTTAAATAATTAACTTATAGTTTTTCATGTTTAAAGTGTAAACTGCATAAAAGTTTAGTTCGCTTGAATTTATTTATTTTCTAACAAAAATGTTTTTTTTTTACCCAATTATAATTTTTGTTTTATTTTTTCTTCTTGTTTTAGGCATAAATTACTTTTTTTTAGGTTTATACTTAAATATATACATATAAATAATAAATAATTACTTCTCAAGTAAATTTATTTTGATACTTATACTGAAAAACAAGAAAAAAATGCTAATTAACTTTTATTATATATATATATATATATATATATATATATATATATATATATATATATATATATATATATATATATATTTTTTTTTTTTTTTTTTTTTTGCTATGAATAGTGGAAAATCAGATTATAGTTTAGCATAATTGTCTATATTATTTAGTTTTTTCTTTGAGGCAATACAGTGCTGTCTAAGTTACTGTACATGTATAATCCACAAATCTGAGCCGTGCAGCAACATGCCCTGTTTGTGTGTGTTGTGGAAAAACCTTCAGCTCCACAACAGCGCTTATGTAACAAACTCAGTCAGGCTGCCAAACTCTGGCAACATGAATGTGAAGAAAGTGAAATATATCTCAGCTGTGAGGCTTTATCTGTGATCTGTGTGAGCAGCGGAGGACACAGGCTCAGACACAGGTTCTCACCGGTATACATGACCTGAAACAACAGCCTGGCAGCCAGCAGACGGGGAGCGAGAGACTGATCGATCTCATGTAAAGACCTGCACAATACCTGCAGCCTCAGGTCAGATTCACCTCCCCATGGATGGACCACTTCCGGCCCAAACGTCTATAGGATCTCGCCGCTCATGTTACAGTTAGATCAAATCAACCTGTCATGTATTTTTAGACAGTAAAATACAAAGCTCACTAGAGTATTTTGCATCCTTCTAGCCTGTTTTCACATCAGCAAACAATAATGAATAAAACAACCGATGAGCATTTCAGAAAACAATCATGCAGTGCTGTGTATTTCGTAAAATTTGAATGCAATAATTAAAAAATATATTTTTTAAAGAAAAATTGATCATGGTTAACTATTACATTTCTTAATAGCGAGGTGGTAGTGCTGATTTTTTCAGTGAAATCATTATATAAGTCAACAATAAATGGTAATTATAAATATATTAATATTTTATACCTATAATAGATGCTTATTCTAATTAAAAATAGACTGTCACTCAATATCAATGTTGATAACACCTGTATATGCTATTATAGTTATTATTTCTCTTTATCAAATAATACAACAAAATAAAAATACACAGAAAACAGTTTTCTACACTGATAATAATCAGAAATGTTTCTTGAGCAGTAAATCATCATATTATTCTGATTTCTGAAGATCATGTGACACTGAAAACTGGAGGAATGATGCTGAAAATACAGCTTTGATCACAGGAACAAATTACAGTTTATCAGATACGCACATAGAAACAGTAATTATAAACAAAAACATAGAAAATATTATATCAAGTGTCCCTAATGCATGTAGTTTGTAACCCAAGTGCAAGTACACATAAAATAATATTACTGTAACTATACACATGTAACAACCCTTAGGATGGTTTGTGTAAGTACAAATGTGTAACAGGACAAATATAACTACTACATTTTGTAACAACAATATGCATAAGAGTAATTGGAACCACTGGATCCAGGGGGTGGAGATGGGTAGATTTAGGGATCTGTGAAGTGGGAGGAGTTAGATCTCAAGCTGGAATACCAGTGTATTTACACGGTAACTCCTCATAATATAAAGTGTAACTTTCTATACAGCAACCATAATATATATGGCTACTTACTGTCCGCTGCTGTGTAACAACATGATATTTACATGATAAATCTAATATGAAGTGCTGTTGGTCCTGTTACACATTTGTACTTTCATAACCAAAAAGTGTGGTTTTCAATGTCCTGTTACACATTAGTACTTACACATACCATTCAGTGGCTTGTTACATATGTGCAGTTACAGTAATATTACAGCTGTAGATACTATGTAGAAATGTGTACTAACACTGTGGTTACATACTATGTGCACATCGAGTTATCATGTAAGTACACAGCTATTAGGGACACTTAATAGTGGGAGCATTGATATATTAAATCAGGTTTTATTCATGTATTTTTCAGTTTTCATTTAAAATGTTCAGTCTATTTATTTATTATTATTAAGTTAATTTTTTATTTTGATTTATTTCCCAATCAGTCATTTTTATAGTGTTTCAACTTGAATTGATTTCAGTTAGTTGAAAACTGTTCCACTTTTAAGTTTCAATTTCTATTATTTATACTTTAAATATTATTTTGATAATGTTTAGTCTACAATAATAACCCTGTATCGTACTGTACATACAGACAATTGCATTAGCTTTGCTACAAGTTGCTACCTATCTAGAAAGCTGTAAATCAGTCACTTTTGAGCTTGCATTTCTATTAGGATTCAGCAGCAGTAATGGAAATCTCTGATCATCTCAGCATCTGTGATTCACCAGTCACTTGTCAAAGGCCTTGATTCTCCGTGATGGACAACACAAACGTGTCTCGGTTTTACACGCTGCTACCGAAAACACTCAGGGTTTTTCCTGCTCCTGTTTGGGAAAGGCCTTGGAAGCCGTCTGCATAGTTTCTTTCAGCAGATTTTCTCTGGGCTTCTTATTTATTTTATTTTCTCGCCGACTCTTTCGTGAACCTCAGTGATATTTTAGCACATGTGCATGGCAACAGCAAAACAGTAACGCAGCAGATGAATTCCTGGGCCGACCGCGTTTGTGAATTAGTGATCATGTAAAAAGCCACTGTGGCTTTGAGATTGCAACCAGGCCATGTGGAGACACAGCGAACTAACCAGCCCTCGAAATAGTCCGGCTATTCGTGTGGAGAGAGAAGAGAACGTGTGTTCGACATCAGGGACAGTTGCTTGGACCGTCCTGTGAATGTGACTGTAGATGTGATGAGGTGTTGAGTGATCGTTTGGGACTTCTGCCAAGAAAACCAAGCCATTATCAATGTGTTAATGCAGTGCTGCGTTTTAAATATGGGAAAATCTGGCAATATACACAACCATTCAAAAGTCTGTGGTTGGTAAAGTAAAAAAAAAAACTTTTATTCAGCAAGGATGCATTAAATAAATCTAAAGTGACAGTAAAGGCATTGATGATGTCACACAATATTTCCAATAAATGCTGTTCTTTTGACCTTTCTATTCATCGAAGTGGTTTCCACAAAAATATTCATCAGCACAACTGTTTTCAACATTAATAATAATCAGAAATGTTTCTTGAGCAGCAAAACAGGATATTATTCTGATTTCTGAAGATCATGTGACACTGCAGACTGGAGGAATGATGCTGAAAATACATCTTTGATCAAAGAAATAAATTACATTTTAAAACACATTCAAATAGAAAACAGGTATTTTAAATTTTAATAATATTTCACTATATATTTTTTATTAAATAAATGCAAACACCTTGGTGAGCAGAAGAGACTTCTTTCAAATTCATTAAAAACAATCATCTTTCAGACTCCAGACCTTTGAACAGCAAAGTGTTGTTTTTTGTTCTCTAAAAAAAATATATATTTAATTGTTTAAAAAAAAATACTACTTTAATTATAATAGTTTTTTTAATGTGCTACTTTATACAACAACTTTTCATTCATGGCTTAATGATATGTGTAATAATGTCTAATAAATATTACAAAAACAAAAGAAAATGACCTAAAACTATTAGGCTAATAATATAAATAGTACAATAATACTAAATCATCACTGGATCTTTTGACTTAGCCTCATTTTGTTTCATAGCTTTAAGCTGTTAAAAAATATAAAAACAAAATGATTTTGCAGCTCTTTTATATTCAAAAGCAGTGTATACAGATTAAACTCCAGTATGTCAATCTTGTGTTTCATGGAAGAAACAAGGAGGTTTATAAATGATGGATATAGGTGAACTATTCCTTGACTTCACAAGCCACGGGACAGTTTTTGCATTGGTTTTACCGTAGAGAACCGCAGTAGTCCTCATCACAGGGTCTGAGACGATGATTTCAGTTGACAGAAGGAAGATGAGACTAAGAAAAGAGAGAATTGACTTCAAAAGAGCACTTTGCTGCCCGCATGCTTTCTACTAACCAACATAAACACAGCATATCCTCCAAGTACCCTAACCCTCATAAAAGACACTTTTATAGACGTGGGGACGGAGGGGGCTCATTACAAGCCTCCTGATGTGGCTTGGATTTGGGCTATTTTCACTTCACCCTGGAATTTTCTCCGACCAGAGGAAGATCTCCAACCCCTCGGCTTTACCCAAACCCAGCTCTGGCTCTGAGTGTAATTACACAGAGATTCTCCGGCTGTTATAATGGCAGGAGTGAGGGGTCAGGCGCCCACAGACCAGTCGAGATGTGGCCTTATTTTTTACGTGATCGGTGGCACAGGACAGTTTTGGACGAGACACCACGCTCCAATTATGGTGGGAGTACACAAATCACTCAAGCAGTTAACTCGGCAGTTTTGTGGTGAGAAGATGGAAGAGGACTTGTACAGGAAACAGATGGAGTAATATAGACTGAAAGTAACGAGAGAGAGAGAAAAACGCTCACCTGCTGCTGCTGAATGACTGCTTTTAACCCTTTAGAGCCTGCTGGATTATAGACAAGGCCTCTCAATGAGCAACATGTCGCACACAATCTCCTCCATGCTTTAGTAATATTTCATATAGGCAATAACATGCCTCCATATTTCAAGACGAACATTTACTGGACTAAAGCAACTTATGCAACGCCTTTTGCACTTGCAAAGAAAAAAACTAAGAAAAGCATTTGCACTTTTTTTTTTTTTTTTTTGAATTGTCTAATGCTTCAATAAAGTGACAATTGTTTTATATGCCAGGCTTTACAGGGTTAATTTTATCAAACTTTGTGGTTATTAAAGGAGTAATTCGCTTAAAACTGTCAGAATTTACTCTTCAATTTCATATAACTTGCTTTCTTGTTGGGAAGAAAGTTTAAACTTATTTACAGCAAAGCAGATAAAGATTTTTTACTATTACGCTCCAAAAAAGGACAAAACGAGTACCATAAAAGTATTTCATATAACTCATACACTGTATCTTTTAAAGTCCTCTGCTTCTCCTGCAATTCAGAGTCAGATGTAGAATGCATCAAATAATCTCTCATCAAATAATCTGTGCTTCTCTCATCGATGTCTCACCAAAACACCTGAGACAAAGTTGATGTTTAAGCGATACAGAGTTTAGAGCTCCATTAAAGTATCAAAGATCCTTAACCCTTCGACACCTGCCCTCAGGTGACCCCAGGGTCAGAATAGCTCAGACTGAGAGTGGACAGAGGCCGAGAGAGTAATGTTTCAGGTCAGTAAACAGAGGGTGAACGTGGTATTCGGTTTAATAGGGAGAGGTGCTGAGATTGAGGTTTGTCTGAGGATAGAAGAGTAGTCGTGTCACTTTTGACACTTCAACTCAGTAAACTGACGACACGGTCATTTGACGGCATACGAGACAGTGATTTTACAAATACATTTTTTTTTTTTTAATTTTTATTTACAATTTTAAAATACAGTAAAATAAAGTGTTGTTTAATATATTAAAAAATAGCATATATATATCTTTATATATATATATATATATATGCTATTTTTTATATATATTAAGTAACTTTATTTTACTGTATTTTAAAATTGTAAATAAAAATAAAAATTATAACATTTTATTTAATTAAATATTTTTGAATTTACGAATATATATATGTATGTATGCTGTTTTTATAATATAATTAATAATTGTATTTCATTAATTTGTAGTTTTTATTAATAAAATATTTCATTTCCTATTTTAATTCAAGATGCATGCTCTTTTTATTTAATAATAAAAAGTTAATCATTTAACTTTACACAGCTTTACGCAAGTTAATAAATTGTATTATTTATTTAAAAATTTTCGTAGCATACATATATGGATGCTATCATCCCAAACTTTATTTATATAATTATATGTGTGTGTGTGTGTGTGTATAATACAGAACTCAAACTGTGAATTAAAGAAATTCCAAAGAAACACCATAGTATTCTTCAAAGTGTTTTGAAGTTTTTAATGATAGCATCCGTATACTATGGTATACATAAAAATATCTGCTTTATCTCTGATCAGTGATGTGAATCTGCAACACCTTCATCTCCTCATTAGGATGCCAGTGTGTGTGTGTGTGTGTGTGTGTGTGTGATTATCATCCCCTCAGGCCGTGTCTCACCTGCTTTGATCCTGTAGATGTGATGTTATCTGGACCCCCGCTGGCTCTGTTAGAGTCTCAGATGATTATCTGTCATCAGGAGCTGTGAGACCCTGAAGACCCCTGGAGCTCCTGCACTCAGCGTCTGTCTGAGGAGACACAAGCTTCACAAGCTCCTCTCTCTCTCCACTCACATCTGCATGGACAGAAAGAGAGAGAACCTTTCATCAAATGTAGTTAACACTTTATTATTTTATTTAAAAATTTTAAAATGTTTATTTACACGTCTTTTTTTATATATATCAAATCTCACTGCAAGGGATCTGTCAACCAGTCAAACTTAATTTAATTTGTTAATCATTAGTTTATTTATAAATAAATGTAAGATATATGTATTTACACAGAAATAAACTTATTTATGAATGCATTCATAAAACATACATTTATCTATAAATGCATTTTTTCATAAAAAATAGTTTTATTAATTAATTTTAATTAAATGTATATGTATCAGTTTTATGTTAATGTAATGCAATGAAATGCTATTAGAACTTTTATATTATATTTATATTCTCTGGTTTTTTCTTAATTTTAGGTAAAGTTTTAACAATTATGTTGTTTTTGTCATTTTTCTAAGTAATTTTTTATGTCTTAAAGTGTCTTTTTAAAAATGTCTTTAATGTTTTTTTTAATACATTTTTTATTTTGTCTATACATATATATTGTATTTATTTATAGTACTTGATTACATTTTTGTATTGTATATAGCTATGCTTTAATAATGCATATGTGGTTTTTGTAATTTCTTGTAATCATCTTAAATTAAACTGAAATGAATTGAATGAAAGAGTAGGACAGAGAGAGAGAGAGAGATTTCCCAGATGTGAGTGTTTCATGGCCAAATCACTCTCTCCTCTCTCTGCTGACCTTCGTGGTCAAAGCATTTAGCTCCTGAGCCTCTATTAGATTTATTTACCTGTGTATCCCGTGCCAAAAATATCAGGCACATTTGGGATCATTTAATAAACTTACACTATTTCAGTTTGACCCTCACATTGTACATTTTATTCAGATTAAGGCTTCAGAAAATTGAAGACACATCATATTCTGAGCAGGTGCAAGCCAAATCTGTGCTGTCGGGAAATTATTTAGCAAACCATGACGTCTCTGTGCATAATTATTTTTTTTTTTTGGTCAAATCAACCCTTCAAGGTGTTTGTCAACCAATGGGCTTTAATTTAATTGATCAATTATAAGTATATTTATAAATAAATGCAAATACTGTACATTTATAAATTTAAATACATTATGTATTAATTCAAAAAAATATTTATAAATTGCAATTTAATTAGAATTTGTATTATTATGAATAATAATAATAATAATAATAATAATAAAATATTTATTTGTCTATTTAAAACTATCAATTTTGTCTTTAGTAATTTATTTTAATATTATTATTATTTATATTAAATATTACTGTTAAATATTAGCTAATTTGAAACTCATTCAGTGGAGTTTTTAAATAAATAAACTTATTTAGATTCATAAATCATATATATATATAATCATTAATTAAAAATATATTGAATTGTATTATTATTATTATCATTAGTATTATTGTTGTTATTGATATGCACAATATTATTTTAATATAACTTTAATTACTTTATTTATCTGTCTTTTTAAAACTCATTCAGTGGTGACTTTCACTTCTCAGAGACTGCAAAAAAAGAAAAGCTTTGCACTTTTCTCCCCATCGTATCCTGTGCAGAACGCCTCTCAAATACACCCAGACTTTCCATCGCATGGCTCTGCGTTCACATGTCTGATTCGCTAAGCATTTCTGCAGGGCAAGTTTAACCCCAACACTTAAACCATCTCGTTTTTGGGGCACAACGGAAACATCTTCCAGCGTTTTATGAGACGGAAAAATAATAACAACTGCAACATTCCTACAGAGCTGTAATTTTCTTCCGGCGGGCGAAAGCTGTGTGTTATGGTCTGGGTCAGGGAACACATCACAACCCGTCATCAGGGCCGGTTCTAGGCCCACATCTACCCCGAGCGGTCAGCCACATCACAAGAACCGGTCAGCACCAGCGGGAAGACCGGGATCTTCACACAAACGCAGCCAATCAGCGGAAAGAGTCCTGCATTACTGTGCATTTGCCCCCTAACCACCATACTCCCTAAATAGAGCACATATTCCTTTTAAATTACAGTACACAGGCCCACCCCTCCCTACAATTAACATGATTTAGACACCGATGGACATCCTAAACAATAGTGAGCGAATAAGAGGGGTTTGTGAAGAAACACTGACTGATCTCAGAGAGAACTGACACTTAAGTCACTATGTGAAGAATGTTTCGAAAAACAAGAAAAACAAGTATATAACCACTAAACCTAACGTTTATGGTGCTTTTATGCAAATATATTTCTCGTTTTGGGTGATGCTTTATTTTAAGGTGTCCTTGTTACAAATGTTACATGCACTTGCTATAATAATAACAATTAGTTATGCAGAATTACATGCAAAAGTTACCCTACGCCAAACCCTGTGGTAATTTAATTAATTGTCGTTAATTAATACTACTTAGTAGTTAAATGTATTATTGCACTATAACAAGGACACCTTAAATAAAGTGCAACCCTTTTTTGTTTAATTTCCAGGTTAAAAAGTAGCTCATATCATGCTTGATTACTTACATTACTCAATAGTTTTTTATTAATATTAGTTAATGCATTAATTAACATTAACTAGCAGTGAGCAATAAACTTGTTACAGTTTGTTAGTTACATTATTAGTTCATATTGCTCAGGCGTGCATTAGTAAATGTTGAAATGAACATTAACTAAAATAAATAAATGCTTTAGAATTATTTTTCTATGTTAATGTTGACAGATGTAACCTTATTGTGACGTTTTATCTAATTATTATATATGCACTAATTTGCATACATTTACAGAACAGAAATGTAAACATTGGAAAACGCCGGATTCGAAATTCTTGTTTTATATTGACATATTAAAACATTGTATCACTCTATAAATAAATCAAAATACTGTTAGTATCCAGAAAAGACAACCAATTGCAATAAATATAATAGATTTCCAGAAAATGTACATGAACATTGGATAAAGCCAGAATGAAAATTCTTGTTTGCTTTTGTTGACTTTTGTTAGAGTTAAATGTTCTTACAGAAGGGATTTTGTATATGTTTTTTTATCACTCCATAAATAACAAAATACTGTAAACATCCAGAAAAACGATACATTTTCACCACGTTTAAGGTATAACCTGTTATATAAATCAGTGTGAATGATATATAAGCATTAAAACATTCAGAATATTGATAGGAATAAAACTGTAAAGTTGGGTGTATGTACAGTAAGTGCTGCTGAAAACTCACAGGCTTTATAAAGATATTCATTTCCATCACCTTTTTTGGATTAAAATGATATAGAAATCAGTATGATATATGAACAAACCCATCAGTAAAAACCGAACCAGAATGTAGATAGGAATAAAACCATAAATTGTAGTGCATTTAAGTGCTTCTGAAGTGTAGATAAAAACTAATTTTAAGAAAAAGATATGCATTGTAATTGAAATCTACATATGCAATTAGATAAAGTGCAATAAAATAAACACTAAATGTGAATTTTGGATGATGTTTTAGAATGAAACACACTTTATAGATGTCAAATATCCCAAAATTTACTTTGTTTGTTTTTGTTTTTGTTTTTTTTTACTGTTTTTTTATCACATATTTTTAATGACTGGCCTTAATGCACTTATGTTTTATTTTTTGTAATTTTATTTTACTGTTAATATCACTTGTTTACTTAATCACCACTATTTAATTTACTTAATTTATTCTCTTTTTTTTTTTTTTACATTGCTCTTTTATGAATTGACTTTCTTTTATGTTTATGCTACAGTTCAACCGTATCCTATTTATCTCCTTTATCTTTTACATTCATATTATTCTTTAAGCTGCTAAATATACAAAGAAAAATATACTATTTATGTAATGTGACTAGGCCAAACTGAGAACAGTTTGAGGCATTGTTCAGATCTCTTCTGAAGCTCTAGAAGGGAAACAGAGAAACGTCTGAATAGTTTACAATCGTATTGCAACTGAAATGCTAAAGAGACTTCATTTGTGAGTTTGATCTGCAGTAACATTCATCCAGATTCATCCAAACAAGCTCCTACCGAAGTCTGAAGCTCATCCGAGCGAATGAAGGAATGCAGAATCCCTTGTTTTTATCTAAAGACAAGAAACGCACATGAACGGGAGCAGTCAGTGTTGACAGATGGCACTCATTCACTAGCATGTGACAACGCCGAAAGGAGAAAAACATTGTAGAGAGCTTCTGATCGTGGGAAAGCTCAACAATACTGAGAGAAAGTGTGATGAGAATCTCTTCAGCAGTGATTCACCTGTTCAAACACACACTTATCATCCACAGACATCACTCAAGTCACAAGGGATATTTTTAGCAGAAATGAGATCCCAAACACAAACTTTACAGCTCAGAAATCTGTGCTTGTAACCATAGATATAACAGCACTATTATAACAGAGATTACTCCTCTCATTCACCTAAAACACATGATGAATGGTGTGTCTTTGCTCTTTTGTGCATGGATTAGATTTAAAGTGCGTTATGCTAACTTTGGTTATTTCATTTAAGTCGAATAGTCATAAACTATTAATCGTTTAGACACTTAAATCACACTGAAGATCTATGCATTATATAAAAAAAATATTAAAGCAAGTGGCATTTATTGTCATCTGTTAAAATCAGCAAAACACACACAAAAAAAAAAAAAATCTTATCTAGATTTTTTGTCTTGTTTTTCTGTACAAATATCTAAAGCATTCTTAAATCAAGATGCATTTACTTGAGAATCAACAATATTTAAGATATTAAGTCTTGTTTTTATCAATATAAAAAGTACTGTATATGCTTAAAACAAGGGTCATAGAAATAAACTTAGTTCTAAGAGAAAACAAGAACATTTTCTCACCCCATAAGCAGATGTTTTTCTTGTTTTAAGCAAAAAACTCACTTAATTTTTTGGAAACCATGATTTAATATCTGAGGTCTTTTGGCATATCAGGCAAATAATATATCTTGATTTAAGAGTGTTTAAATATTTGCGTTTGTGTGTGTGTGTGTGTGTCTGTGTGTGTGTGTGTGTGTGTGTGTGTGTATGTATGTATGTGTGTGTGTGTGTGTGTGTGTGTGTGTGTGTGTGTGAGAGAGTGTATGTGTGTGTGTGTTTGAGTGTGTGTGTGTGTGTGTTTGTGTGTGTGTGTGTGTGTGTGTGTGTATATGTGTGTGTGTGTGTCTGTGTGTGTGTGTCTGTGAGTGTGTATGTGTGTGTGTCTGTTTGTCTGTGTATCTGTGTGTGTGTGTGTGTGTGTGTCTGTCTGTGTGTGTGTGTGAGTGTATGCGTGTGTGTGTGTGTGTGTGTGTGTGTGTGTGTGTGTGTGTGTGTCTGTGTTTGTGAGTGTGTGTGTTTGTGTGTGTGTCTGTGTGTGTGTGTGTGCATGTATGTATATATATATATATATAAATTATAATTATTATTATATTTGTAGTGAACGAACTGGTGTTTGGATGATTGTTAACCGATGACAATACATTTTATTTGTTTAACATTTTTACATTCAGGCATTTTAAGTGTGTCTAAAGTGTTTAAATGATTAGTAATTTGTTATGTTGACAACTGTCAAAAATACTGAGAAGGAGAGACATTTTTGCAGTTTTCCAAAAGGTCATATTTAGAGCAAAGAAAAGATCCTGCAGCATTTGAGAAATACAGACACTTGACCTGACGAATCACGTTCACTCATTTGTTGGTCCACGTTGTGGATGTGGATGCGAGAGGTACGTTTCTAGTGTTTATGGTCTAATGTAAAACACTCTTGTGACGCATGCTGTGGCCGGCCGACCTGATTCTCACTCATTCAGCTGGCTTTCTCTGTCATAAAGGTCTTACGAAGCCTAGCTGCTGTTTATAAGACACTGCTTTTATAACAAAGATGTAGCGGCGGGTCAGTGCTGATACCACAGTGTTTTTTAATCAAGATCTGCTGTGTATCGAGGTTTTACTGCTTCATGTTCACGTGGTCAGAACCAGCTGTGACAGTGCAACAAGTCTATCTTGTTTTTCAAAAGAGTTGATTACGTGTTTACTTATTTCAGACTGTACTTTATTCTCCATAAACCGAACCGCGGTTGCATGGCATTGCACTTGATGACGTAGTCTTGGTTAGTTCACATCTGTGAGGGGTGACCGTCAAACACTTGATGAGGTGAGATTTAGCATGCACAGAGCCAGTGCCTTAAAGACATGTTTCCCTGATGCACACATAGAGAGATTATTCATTACAAAACACTAATTATGCAGCTGTTTTTCAATGTTATTTAATTGCATGTCAATCAGAAAGAACATGCATCTCATTCTTCTTAATAGCAGTAAACTATTAAAAATTGTTAACAGAAATAAATCTGAAATAAAACAAAATATAAAGGTTCCGTAAAAAAAACTGAAATTCTAAAATTCTAAAATTCATTCATAATTAAAAAATAAACTTAAAATAACAATAAAAAGTACTACAATTATTCAAAACTGAAATAAAGATGAATAAAAAGAAAAATACAAAATAATAAAAAAAATCAAACAAAATGAAAATGAAAACCTGGACTAAAAAGAAAAAGAAAATTTAAAATATAAAAGTTCATTCAAAATACTAAAAAACACTATAAAAGTATACAACTATTACTAAAATAATGCTGCATATTATCAAGTCTAAAAATCATATGGTACATTTTAAAAATAAATAAAGTAGTAAAAAATATGTCATTACAATGGTACAATATCCAAAATACTATGGTAAAAGCCCAGAAATCATGGTATTACCCTGGGACCATGTACAAAATACAATGGCAAATGTGCAAAACGTGGTATTACAATGGAACCATGTACAAAATAGCATGGTATACTATTAAAAAAAGACTTGGTTAATACCATGGTAAATGTCCAAAAACATCAGTGTAGTCACCCTCTCATAATGAATCAGCTTGCTGTTTTTGTGACTCAGTGAGAGTCCTGCACAAGGGACGTCACTCATCTCCTCAGGACAATCTGGGATGATCAAGGAATCTATTATAGATTTGTAATATAAACATGGGATATCAACCATGAATCAGGTCACAGATGAAGTGCTGATTCACCTCAGAGTGCACGGAAACACACACACATTCACGTGTCAGCACTTTGGAGACACACACATCTAAATCACTTCAGAACTGTATTTAAAGTCACTTATAATGATAATCTATTTACAGGAATGAGATAGATCTTGCTTCTTAGCGTACAATACTCTCAAATAAAAATTAATCCTTGTAAATATAAACTTGTGGTAAATACATGTTTAAGTTAATAAATGTAAGTATTAAAATTACTAAAAAATGCAGTAATAATAAAAAACATATACATATATATATATATACACACACATATATACACATTAAAAACTAACATTTAACATTTATATTCTAAACATTTAAAAACCAATAAAATGACGAAAACACTTAAAAATAATAAAACGTAAACAAAATAAAAATTCAAATATAAAATATAAAAATTAAAATGAATTCAAAATATTAATAAATAATAAACTATTATATAAATACTACTAAATAATAAAATAACACTGAATATTATCAAGTCAAAAATACCAGGGTACAAAAATATTTTAAATATTAGGAATATACATATTAGGAATGTATTATTATAGCAACATGGTAAATTAACAAAAAAAGAGAGCAAAATATAAATATAATATGGTAATATATATATATATATATATATATATATATATATATATATATATATATATATATATATATATATATATATATATATATATATATATATGGCACTGTCCAAACTATCATGATAACTGAACAAAAAAACATTCCAAATTATATATATATATATAAACATGGTTCTGTAAATGCATTTGTTTTGACTCATTAGCATGCGTTTGTCTCAAACAATGTCATTTTATGTATTCAGTGGAAACAGAAGTGTTTTGCAAGGATGGAATAAAGAAACTTTTATCCATCTCAGCTGACTTGAGATGGTATGCATGAACAGAAGAGGTGTGTGTGTGTGTGTGTCACCTGTGCACCTGTTGTTCTTGCTCACATGAACTGTGCCGTCCAGCCATGTGCTAATTGCTTTATTGTGCTTTAAGTAAACAAGACACATTCCCATATCTGAAACAATGGCTCCGTACTGCAGGCCCTCGACACACGTGAGTCTCCGAGTGAGTAAGAGACGAGCTGCAAGTCAAAGCAGGATCACCAGCGTTAAGCTCCTGTTACCAGCAACCGACCTGCTTCATCAAAACAGAAACCAGCGTGTGTGAGAACTAGATTAGTTTCTACTCATTCATCCCGTGTGCATGCGCTCACACACACTCACACACTCGTGTTTGCATTCGTTGCGAAGACATATCACTGTCTGGATGTTGATAGATTATTTATTTGACTTTCTCAAAGCATCAGTTGTCAGACATATTTCTCCGATGAAACTGTGTAGATGACTGTCTTTTAGGCATCTTTTATAATGCACACTGTCACGTCTCTAAATCTACAGAACAAGATTATGATAAACACCTGGATACAGATTGATGTCACTCAAAGCAGAAGCTGGAAACACTCATTTGTTCACAGACAGGAAATATATCCATTGAATATGTAAGGGCAGAGGTGACCTCTTAAAGGAACAGTTCACCCAAAATGATATTTACTGAAAATGTCTTCATCCTCAGGCCATCCAAGATGTAGATGAGTTTGTTTCTTCATCAGATTTGGAGAAGTGTAGAATTGCATCACTTGCTCACCAATGGATGCTCTGCAGTGAATGGGTGCCGTCAGAATGAGAATCCAAAAAACATCACATTAATCCACAAGTAATCCACAGCACTCCAGTCCATCAGATACCATCTAGAATAAATATGTATGTTTGTATTAAACAAATCCATCAAGACTTTTAAAACTTCAGCTTCCTTTAGTAACAAAGTCTCTCACATCAAAATCCAGCCACATTTTTGTTCAGAGCTGTTGTGAATGGTGCTTGATCTGTGCAATTTTCTCTCCTGATTCAGACCAGACCACTTTTTCACTGGAAGATTATGGACAGATCATGCAGCTTTTGTCTTCTCAAGACATTACTTGATGGACTGGAGTGGTGTGGATTATTGTGATGTTTTTATCAGCTGTTTGGACTCTCATTCTGACGGCACCCATTCACTGCAGGGTAACTAAGGAAGTGATGCAATGTTACATTTCTCCAAATCTGATGAAGAAACAAACTCATCTACATCTTGGATGGCCTGAGGGTGAGTAAGTTTTCAGCAAATTTTCCTTTCTACGCTGAACTATTTATAGTGTTCCTGTAGCTCAACTGGTAGAGCACTGCGCTATCAAGTGCAAGGTTGGGGGATCGTTTCCCTGGGAACCCATGATATGTAAAAATTGATAGCCTGAATGTACTGTAACTCGCTTTGAATAAAAGTGTCTGCTAAATGCATAAATGTAATGTAACTATTTCTTTAAGCATGCAATGAATTGTTCAAATATTTGTGTTTGCATCTGCATGTGTGTGTAAAATACATGCATCTTTCTTAAAGTCTGTTAAAGTTCCACACTGGGTTATGATTTACAGAATGAAATAGCGTGCAAAATCAAGCTCGAGTCTGCTTTCATTTACTCCGAGTGTGTTTCGGGCTTGATTCTCCCAAGGCCACTTACTCAAATATCTAAAAATACATGTTTTCTGCGTAATTATACAGTATGTGATGAGATGAAATGAGCATGGCTTTTGTGATGCGTGTGAGTGTGTGTTTTGAGGGGAGGAAAGTGATCAAATTTGTGGTATCTTATGATTAAAACATGATGGTCCGTCGGGCTGCACTTGTTATTGTACGTGGAGGCCTAAAAATAAAGAGCTAAAATAGAAAACGCCTTTAAGGCTTTTAGAAAACAATGAGCTAAATTGTTTTGCATGCACATTTTCATGCATTTGACAACAGAGCTCTACAAATTCAGCGGTTTCAAAGCCACAGATTTGTTCAGACGTAATGGAGTTCGTTTTTTAATTCATTACACTTTTTATTGCAATAATCTGAGCACAGTTCATACGTGATAAAAGTAAGATTACTGGAGTCTTTTTCATCAGAAGAAACATTAAATTCTCAATTTATTCTCACTGATTTACATGAGAAACGAGAAAAGTGTTAAACAGATCTTACTTGTGGTTCTTCTTTCCAATCTGATGTAGCATTAGCATTAGCATCCCTGTAAAAAAAAAAACACCGGAAAGAGTACGTTTATGTGATTTACTAATTAAACTTCAAAGATACGTCTATATATATTAAACACACAGTTGCAAACATGCCCTAAAAAGTTAAAACAGTTTGAGAGCACTAAAATCTCCAGGGGATTTTCTACTATTCAGGAGCTTAAACTAAAACAATATTTATAGAAATGCAATGGCTTCTCAAAAATGTAAAAAATGTAGCATTCAATATGTTAAAAACACATCAGCTGTGTGTGAGCAGGGGTCTTGAATTGTGCAATCCCATTAACAGAGGTATTTTCTTGAAGTGGCGTGTGTGCTGTGTAAATGGGGTCTTGGGGGGGGGGGGGTCTGGCGTGTGTTATGAACAGAATGAGCTCATTCAGAGCTAGCCGTGCGCTCAATAGTGCTGTTTGTCCCCTGTAGAGTAAACATGGGCACTGGAATCCCTCTAATGTGGTATTTCAGTAGTAGAACGTAATAGTTCATCACCGTGTCCTGCTCTGAAAAGCCAAACAGCCCTAAAGGTTTCCAACAGAACTGCACTGTTGTGGGCTCGTGTGTGAAAAAGAGACTGAAAAGGCCTTTGTAGCTGTCAAAGATTGCAAGGGAAATGGTCGGGCAGGGGAGAAACCAAATGACAAGCGGGAAACTGAAAAACAAAGACACTTTTCATATTTTCGTAACATTAACATCGTATTAACATTAAGCTCTATATACTGTATACATACAGAGATTTCTTGTATTTGTATTTATTTATTTAATACACATTTTTAATGGTTCTTAAATTTGCAAATAAAAAAAGTATTGTTTGCAAATTGATTAATTAAATAATTTAAAAAAATGAGAAAAAGGTAAACAGTTACATAAAAAAGATAAATATTTACATAATTTTACAATCATTGTAAAAAAAAAAAAAAAAATTCTAAGATGTAAAAAACCCAAGCATTATTGGGATACATTTTACAAGATATTACTATTTCAGTCTTTTTACTTCAGAATTTCATCATATTTCATTGTGCTACTTTTTTTCTTTGTAATTATTTGTGAATTTTAGTAGCAATCTCAGCGTTTACATTTTTGCTACAGAATTTTTTTCAGTAAGCTTCACTCCTGAAGTTGGGGACAAATTTGTAATAAAATAAAAATTGGCTTTTAACGATGTTGACTGATTCATTTTTATTCATTCTAATTAGGTTCAGATTTTTATTTATTTATTCTGTTTTGATTTTCAAATCTGCAATAGTTTTTCTCTTATAGGTTAGTCTTTAGTCATTATAATTAATTCACAAAAAAACAGTAGAAGTCTATGATCTGTCCTCATTTAGAGCTGAGTGTGTGTGTGTGTGTGTGTGAAGAGGGCACTGAGGTTAGATGTTATCTAGTCTCTCTTCAGCTCCTGTGTTTAAGTGTAATTATAGAGTTGAATGGCACTCACACACTCATCACACCTTTGAAGAGGATCACAGATCAAGAGACGTCCCTTAATGGCCCTTAATAGAGCGTGAATCTGCATCACACACAGACCACAGCAAGGCGAGAATGAGCCGCTCGCTTCTGAAAGACACACACTCCATTTACTCATAGAAATGACTGAGAGATACTGCAGACATAATCACACGACAATCACACACGGTGTCATAATTCACACGTCAACAACACAATGCTCACATGTAGGACAAAAACGACCTTCATTCACTCACTTCTTTACTCAAGAGACATGAATGGGATTATAATAGTCAGCCACACCACAATAATCTTACATTTGTTTCTTCCAGAGCAGGGGTCTTGAACTAAAGGGGTCCTGTTATAAACCCTTCTTATTAGCTGAGGTCTGGACAATTATACCTTAACACATGAATTATTATTATTTATTTATTTTTCCCAGACCAAGGCAGCTGTAGGATACTAAACCTCAAATGCAAGACCTTTTTTAAAGACCTGCAAATGACTGTAAAAAGCATGATTAACAGTTCAGATACAGGTTTTCACAAAAATGTTAAGCTTTACATTTCAACCTTTAAAAGTTAATTGTATCAATTAATAGATTAATTTAAACAATTATTATCAATACATTACTATATTAATGAAATGAAATATATGTTACTTAATTGTTAAATTTTTTTTATAATGCATTATTTCTTGTTGCTCCACCCATATCTATAACTTTGCGTGTTTGCATCGTAAAAACATGGGTTGATTTTCTCATTGGTCTGAACAAAAACAGCAGACAAGCTTATTGAAAATGCACATTCATTCTCTGCCAGTAGGTGGCACTTTTGGAACGGCACAAACACAGTTTCTCAAGTACATGAAGCAGCACAGCAGCTGATTTTGAAACATGCACCACTCATATTTATTCAATGAAATCACAGTCTTTTCAGTTTAATCGTCATATTAAGCCATATCACAATTCTTGTCTTTCCATCCCCAGATTTAATGGGGTTATATTATCTTGCTAAAACGATCACTATTTTGTGTATTTGGTGTAATGAAATGTGTTTAAGCGAGAAAAGCGAGGTGTGCTCTGATTGGCCAGCTATCCAGTGCACTGTGATTGGCCGAATGTTTCAAGTGTCTGACGGAAATGTTACGCCCCTCAACATAAACTGTCCCGGTCACAACACCGGCATGACAGGACAAAACCAATGATACCCATTACAAACGAGGCAGTAGTTGCATGCAGTGGGAACATAATAACTTATTATAATGACTTATAGTGTCTTTTTATCCCAGTCCCTCTTTGCATAGAGTGAGAAACGGTCCGCGGATTGAGTGAGGAACAGAGATAAAAAAAAAAGATCCAAATCAAAAGTCAGTTCTTATATTCAATTTATACATCTATTATCTTGCTGTGTGAACTATTGACTTATCTTTTATTTCTCCTGAAGAACCGTAGGAGAAACTGAGACATCTGAGAAACCTCAAAAGAGCAATAAAATGCTTCTCTGGGCACAAATGTTTCTGCATGGAAAAACAATGGCAATCTCTTTAGTTACACAGCTGGTTATGTAAAGCATTGGTAATTAGTAGAGCTGTTTTGTCTCAACAAGCATGGCCAGATGAAACCAAAAGCTCTTATTTACGTGAATCCTCAGTGACTGCTCAGGGATCTTCTGTCAAGCCGTTCCTAAATCACATCCTCTGAAACATCTCCAAGGCTTCAAACATGACATTATAATCTGCTGACAGCGCTTTTAGAAAGGGCTTCACTTACACGCTGTTTCTGTTCGCTTTCGAAAAGTATTTTTCACATTGCTTTTATTCATTTAGCAGACACTTTTCTCATAAAGTATTGCTAAAAAATACCACAATACCTAATTTTAACACTAAAGTTTTTCTTAAAAAAAAAAAAAACAATAAATAGTTATGAATAAACAGTAGGTTCTGTAAATACCAAACATCTTAATGAATATTTTGCGTCTGATAAAGAAAAAGTTATATAAAAGTGGCTGATGCAATAAATGCAATGCAAAAAAATGCAATAACCAAACATCCAAACAAACAAACAAATACAATTTATTTTGAAAAAATGAATGAGTTAATAAGGGAGTAAATAAATAAATAAATAAATAAATAATTAGTCTTTTGGACTTAAAAAATAAAAGTCTGCTAAAAAAATAAATATAAATAAATAACTAAACAAACAACTCTCCAATTAAACAAACAAATAAACATTGTTTACATAATAGTATAGTAAGTTAAAAAATACTATTAAATTATTTTAGGCAAAATTGCCTGCTAAACAATGCAAATGAACAACTAACAAATGGATGAACGAATAGCTATTTGGGATAAAAGTGTCTGCTAAATAAATTAACGTAATTACATAACAAAAACAATTCATAAATAAAATGCTTTTCACTGTTTATTGAAATAACAAAGTGTTGTCAGTGCAAGTCTTTTCTATTCATATGTGTGTGTTTTGCGTAAATCCTCCATCCTAAATATATCATATAGATTTGGTTGATCTCTTATGTAGTTCACAGTGGTGTTGAGTGTCAGAAAGAGAAGCTATATCACACTATGATGGTGAAGAGGTCAGTGTCCTGTGTGGGAAACCGAACACCTGGAGGAAGCCCTCGTCCCGACGTCACAGGTGCGAATCTTTTGTAAGCGTTTAGATATGATTACTGCAGCGAAATAAAGGAGACACACGGACGGCCATTTCAACATCTAACTGATCTCCCATGCGTCCCTTGAGTCTGGCTTAAAGACGAGATCTGTACAGGATAATTTTCCCTCTGTCCTCATTCCCATGTAATATAATGCACAGCATCAAATGTTTCTCTTCTGCTTTGTTTCTTGCTATTCTATTCTCATAATCCCAGGTTACATGAGCAGATACACACACACTCACCTGATGCCGTTACATCATTATTTACTGAATTAATAACTGCATCAGCTAACTAACTAAGCTAATAAACTTTGTTTTATTCCCTGTGCTCTTGAATTGTTTTATGACATAAATGACATCATTTTGGTAATTTACTAATTCCAGGATTATTATAGTTAGCGGAAACTACAACTAAAACCATTAAATTAAAAAAAACTTGAAATAAAATAATAAATAAATATATTTGCCCATGTTTTGCATGATAATCCTTTAACTCTTTAACAGTGTAGATACATTAAAATACATGAAATAGCATTAGACCTTCCCTTTAACTTGACGTAATAAAATAATTTAAAAGAAAAATAAATTAATACAATTATACTGAATAGAAGACAAAAGTACTAAAATTGTAACTAGATTTAAAATGAAAATATAAGCAACATAAGTAAAAATAAAATTAAAAACTACTTCAAAATATTAATAAAAAGCTGTAAGAGTATCTTAACACTGATTCGCTTGTTACTGCTTGTAATCTATAATGATTTGATGATTTTGTGATGATTACTTTTATAATACAGAACGCAGAAATGGAATCCAAGATGGCAGCTATCTAAGATCTGCTCAGTGTCTCTCTCTGGACTGATTGCATTTAAATGGATTTCATAGTATTTACTCCTTTTAAGTTGTAGTTTTTAAGTTGTACAAGTTATTTATATGGAAATTTCATCTTGAACTTTTAAGAAGATTGTGGACTACTATGAGTTTAAAATGACACTTTAAAAATGACACTTTACCTCTGCTCAGAGCTAACCTGATCCTGATCCAACTGATCCTATTAGCCCAGGCTAAACAGAGCTAGGCAAACGGGCTTGAGCCTGCTATATCCTCTTGGAGCTTGGGCTAACCAGCCTGAGCCTGCTACATCTTCCTGGAGCTTGGGCTAACCAGCCTGATCCTGGTATATCCTCTTGGAGCTTGGGCTAACCAGCCTGATCCTGGTATATCCTCTTGGAGCTTTGGCTAACCAGCCTGAGCTTGCTACAACCTCATTGGAGCTTTGGCAAACCAGCCTGAGCCTGCTACATACCCCTGGAGCAAAGCTAGCGGGCCTGGCGTGCTTCATTCTCCTGGAGCTTTGGCAAACCAGCCTGAGTCTCACCCATCATCCTGGAGGCTAGGCTAACGGGCCTGGCCTGCTACATACTCCTGGAGTTAGGCTAACAGGCCTGGCCTGCTACATTCTCCTGGAGCTTGGGTTAACAAGCCTAAGCCTGCAACATCATTGTGGAAGCTGAGCCATACTCTACAAGATAAACTGGTACTGTTATTAGTCAACTTTACTATTAGTAAATTAATGACGATGGCATTTTTCTTAATTTTCTTATCCCTGTTGGTCACTTGGAACTTGAAACCGGACACTGATTCTAGGGTGAGTTGTTTTAATAATATGGTGGGCATACAGGATACCTACTATAGTGGCACAAAAACCAGTATTGACATGCACCAGGAACCATTACACTTTTGTTGGAACCTGGATTTCTGGATGGATCTGTACTGGGATTTGCCTAAACTGCAAAATTGTTTTGCTTTGTATAATTTGTTTTTCTCAATTAATGACAGGCATTGCCTGGTTTCAGCATATGATAGGCCGGCTTCAAAATATACAGTGAAATGCAGATTGATTATTACACTACTCCTACTTTTATCTGGAAATGTGCAGCCCAATCCTGGCCCCTGTTTGCAATGTGTCTTGACCCCTGCTGAATTTAAATCAATGCCTGGACTTAAATTTGTTCATCTTAATGTTCGCAGTTTACTACCCAAAATGGACATGGTTAGAATTTGGATTGAATCTACAGATGCAGACATAGTGATAATTTCGGAGACATGGTTGACGAAATCAATTACTAATGAAGATATAAATGTGCATGGGTATAATGTTTTTCGCAGTGACAGGCCCAAGAAAGGTGGTGGTGTAGCTATCTATGTTAAGTCAAGATTTGGTGCATCAGTTGTTCTGTCTGAGTCTCTCTGTAAGCAAATGGAGTTTTTGGCCTTAAATGTTGAAATATTTAAGTCCCTTTCAATTACTGTTGTGGGGTGTTATAGACCTCCATCGGCCTCCAGGGAGGCTTTATCATCTTTAAAGCTTCTTTTGTCCAGATTAAACTATAGGGAACTTTTACTGGCCGGAGACTTGAATTGGGACTGGCTAAATGTTGTTTCTGATGAATTTAAATCTTTCTGTGATTCTGTCAATCTTAGCCAGTTGGTAAATGTACCTACAAGGCCTAATCTCAAATATCCAGATAAATCTACTTTAATTGACTTGATTCTAACAAATGTCCCTCATAAATTTTTATCCATGGGTGTCTTTTGTAATGATCTGAGTGATCATTGTGTTATTGCTACTTCGAGAGGCAGTAAAATACCCAAATGTAAATCACAAATTATTAGAAAGAGGAATTTGAAAAATTTTAATGAACAAGCCTATCATCATGATCTATCTTTGATTAACTGGGGACAGCTAGGCCTGTTGCCTGACGTTGAGCTTGCCTGGACACTTTTTAAGGAGAATTTTGAGAAAATTGTAAATAAACATGCTCCTTGGACAAAGCACAGAGTGAAGGGACGGGAAAACCCTTGGTTTTCTCCAGAGTTGTCAGACATTATCCATCAGCGAAATGTGGCATGGGCTAAAGCTAGAAATGGTGATTCTGCCACTGACTGGTCCATTTTCAGACAACTAAGAAATAAATGTACCTCTCTTATCAAAAAGGCTAAATCAGAATATTATTTATCAGTCACAAGTGAAAACCTCAATAATCCACAGAAATTTTGGAAAGTCATCAAGTCTCTTTCTGTGAATAAAAGTAATGAAGCCCTCCCAAAATTTGTCTTAAAAAACTCTCTCCCAGTCTACGACAGAGTTGATGTCTTAAATTGCTTTAATGAGCATTTTGTATCAGTTGGTTCTCTGTCCGAGTCGACAGGAGTAGTCGCTGTCACTCCATGCACATACTCATCAGTGTTTTCTGGAGAGCCTTTTAATTTTGTTTCTTTTACTGTGCAGCAGGTGCATGGAGCTCTTAAAGCATTAGATCACAGAAAACCTCCTGGACCAGATTTAATAGAGCCTTACTTTTTGAAAAAGGCGGCTGATTTTGTTGCAGAGCCCCTTACAATTATTTTTAATCTGTCAATTCAAAACAATGAAATACCATCAGTTTGGAAGTCAGCTTTTGTTACTCCCTTGTTTAAAGGAGGTGATCCAGCAGTTTTAACTAACTATCGGCCTATATCTAATTTGTGTGTTTTGTCAAAAATTTTAGAATCCCTTGTTTCAGACCAAATAAAAGAGTTTTTATACTCAAATGAACTCCTTTCTAAACTGCAGTCAGGCTTCAGGAAAAAGCACAGTACCATCACTGCTGTTACAAAAGTAATTAATGACATACTTGTCGCTCTTGATAGAAAGCAATTCTGTGCATCACTTTTTCTTGATCTGTCGAAAGCTTTTGACACAGTGGACCATGCTGTTTTAAAGCAAAGGCTTCTTTGTCTGGGATTGTCTGATTGTGTAGTTTCCTGGTTCATGAATTATCTGAGTGACAGGACTCAGTGCATTAAATGTGATGGTCTATGTTCTGCATTAGTGAAGGTCCAAAAGGGGGTGCCACAAGGCTCAATATTAGGTCCTCTATTGTTTATTATGTATATAAATGAACTAGGCCACAATATGTCAGATGCTAATATGCATTTCTATGCTGATGACACGATTATTTATTGTTTTGGATCATCCCCAGCTAAAGCGGTTGAGTCTTTGCAGAAAGCTTTTGATGTGGTTCAACGTACGCTTATGCAGCTTAAGCTGGTTCTCAATGCTGATAAGACCAAACTGATGCTGTTTAGAAATACTAAGAAGGTTTCTCAAGCTCCTCCTCCTGTGTTCACTTTGACTGGAAGTGTCATAGAGGTGGTTCATTCTTATAAGTACCTTGGTATCTGGCTTGATGATGCTCTCACTTTTAAGCCTCATATAGACAACCTTGTGAAGAAACTCAAACTTAAACTGTCCTTTTTCTTTCGAAATAAATTTTGTTTTTCTTTTAAAGCAAAAAAGCAGCTAGTCACTGCAACATTTTTATCTGTCTTAGATTATGGAGACCTGGTGTATAGGACCGCTTCAGCACAATGTCTGTATAAGATTGACACTGTTTATCATGCGTCTCTGAGATTTATTACGAATTGTAAAAACTTGACCCATCATTGTGAATTATATTCCAGAGTGGGATGGCCATCATTGTCCAACAGGAGATCAGGGCACTGGCATACTTTTATCTATAAGGCCATGCTTGGTCTTTTGCCATCCTACATCTGTAGTTTAATCACATGGAGAAGTGTTGATTCTTATTCATTGCGATCAAATGATCACTTGCTGCTCTTTGTTCCATTTGCCCGTACAGAACTGGGAAAAAGGGCTTTTGTATACTCAGCTCCTTCTGCATGGAACTTTTTGCAAAAAGACTTGAAATTATCTGAACTCATTTCCTTAAATGCTTTTAAGTCCAGATTGAGAGAACCTGAAATGACCTGTTTAAATTGCAAATGTTTTTAATTATTTGTATTGTATAACTTTTATAAATGTAATTGACTGTGTTTTTGCTGCCTCTTGGCCAGGACTCCCTTGAAAAAGAGGTTTTTAACCTCAATGGGACTTTCCTGGTTAAATAAAGGTTAAATAAAAAAATAAAAATAAAAAAAAAAAATACTGATTGCTACATTTGATAAGCTTCTTATTGTTATTAATGCAATTATTAAGGCAATTATAACATTTATATTTTACACTTAGATCTATCCATCTATTTATTATTTGATAAACTTAATAAACCTGAACTTACACTTGAAAAACATTTTCAATTTTAATATTTTAATATCTTATCTGAATCGGCCATAAAGGCATGTTTTGATAAAAAAAAAAAGATTTATTTTTCGGATCAATGCAGTCCAATCTATCTTGATAAAACAGTTTAATCACTTAATTTGCAGTCAGTTTACTGCTGTATGTGAGGATATAATTTGATGGGAGAATGAGGGAAATAAACCAAAAACAAGTGGGGTCTTGCCAGTTATTCCAGCTGTAATGAGTTTTCTTGTTATGACAATCTTCTTTCACATGTCCCTCGTCTCATATTCTCTATTGTCCGCTGTAAACGGATGCAGATCAGGTCAAAGTCTGTAATCCTGAAGGACACAGTGGGTCGAGGCTGAATAGATGGACTTTAAGCTGTTTCTAAAGCCACAACGCCTCAGCCCTTCCAAAACAAAACCAGATTTGAATGCCAAAACACTCTGATACACAGCTGTGATCCACCAAACACAGACCGATGGCCAGAGAAACCTGTTACAATCAGCAGGACTGTCAGGTTTATCTTGTTATTGAGCCCTAAATACTCCTATCCTATCTCGCTATCTCTATCTGTCTTGTTCATTAATGTTTAATTAACCAATGCAGTCATCCTCCATTAGCCTGAGATCCAGACCAAACAGTCATGGTTTATCTGTCAAATGTGCCAGAAAGCAGCAATGGCAGAACTTGAGGACTATGGAAAAAATGTCATTAATGTTTATGTTGACACATGCATATTCTGTAAAGCTGCTTTGAAATAATGTGTATTGTGAAAAGAGCTATGCAAATAAATGATAAATCTATATATAGATTATCTATGCAATATATATAGATAGATAGATAGATAGATAGATAGATAGATAGATAGATAGATAGATAGATGTGTAAAATATAAATGTTAGAATTGCATTAATAATAGAATAAAATAGAGTAATATTTTATAGAATTATGAATTATATAATTATTTATAGAATGTATGTAATAGTTAGACAAGATAATTTATATAATAATTCTATTAATTAAACATGGAGAACAAATGGCAATAAAACTATTAATTTCATAAGCGTTCCTCAAATAAAAAATATATAATATAATAGTGTAAAATATAGCATATATATATATATATTATATTTTATAAAAATAAAAATACCTTTATTTACTATATATATATATATATATATATATATATATATATATATATATATATATATATATATATATATATATAGTAAAGAAAGGTATTTTTATTTTTTATTTATTATAAAGAGTATTAAATAAGTTAAAACAACAAATGATAAAAGCCACACAATTATTAAGTGTAAATGAAAAAATAACACATAAAAAAATAAATTAAGATGGAATAGAACGAATGGGAGAAAATTATACAAAACACCTACAGAAAAACTCCGAAAATACAGAAAGAACGGGTGTAGAAAGAAGAGAAAGAGAAAGGATGAGAGACAGAGAAAAGAGAAGGTAAGATTAAGAAAGAGAGAGAGTTAAACCCATTGTGTTTTGATGTTGTTTGTTGTTAGCCACAAAGCCTCTACAGGGGACATTCATTGTGTGTGTGTGTGTGTGTGTGTGTGTGTGAAGTCTGACCTCATTCAGGTCCACTGGCCATTGTCCTGAGCAAAGAGCCCAGCAGGAGAGACCTGTGCCGGGCTCCGAGGGGCCCAGTGTGTCCCAGGACAGACGTCTGAGCCTGGGGGCCATCACATGGGGTGGAGTGTCACCTGGTGAGAGGTGCAGCGAGAGAGCTACTGCCTCAGGACTACAATTAAACCTGCTTCTTAAATACTTCAGCTCCTATTACTAAAAATCCAGTTAAGTGACCACACAATGTCAAAAACAATGTAGGGGTAAACAAAAGTGAATCAAAACTAACTGAAATCACACGTGCACTAGCATGAAGTTGTGCGAAAATAACTCTAGTTAGCCTTTTAAATACTTTACTTTACTACAGATAATAATTAAGACCAATTCCTGCAAACGTTTTCATGCATAAATCACAATTCAATACGTTTGCACTAACTTTTGGATAAAACCAATTAAAAATCATGTGCACAGGTTTATTCTTTCGAGTAAATGTGTGCAGAAACAATTATTGCTGGTTTTCCGATTTATTGTTATTAGAAACTGAGATAAGTATAAGTACTTGTTTCCTGATGTAGTTACAGTAAGAAATTTACTAAATATCTTCATGGAACATGATCTTTATTTAATATCCTAAGGATTTTTGGCATAAAAGAAAAATCTATAATTTTGACCCATACTGCAGTATGTTATTTTGGCTATTGCTACCAATATACCCCAGAGACTTAAGACAAATGCGTGTGCTGAAGGACTGAAATAAGTGCCTGAGTTGAATGGTTTCCTTATATACTTAGTTGGAAATAATTAAACATTTTCCATTAATAAAATTCCTCATCCAGGTGTGTGTGAAAGTCCTCAGATCTTAATCACAGGACTGCACGGCGCCTCAGTTTCCGGCAGGTTGGACATTGACCAGCTGCATTACGTGAGCGGTGTCACCTACACGATGTGACTAAGACCGATCCATTTCTATCAGACTGTCACGGCTAACACTTTGTCCTGATGTGACAAATCCACAGCCCAGGACCTGCCAATTCACACCTGAACCAAGAGTAAGGTACCTAGTGACCAAACGCATTCAAACCATCGTCTGTGAGTGTCTGAACATGTACGGAGGAATGCATCGGCTTTATCTCTGTTAAACAAACTGACCTTTGACCTGAAGAAACCTCCAAGTGCCCTTACAAAAATGTTCCATATTGTTAATGCCTAGTGGTTAATGCTTGAAATTGTGGGGTTGCATTTTACAGTCATATGTAAATTATGTATTTATTTTAGTGTCTCAATGACCATAAATCTTCAAAGAATGCTGGGATATTGCATCACTACAAACATCAATCTAGACAGGTTATTGACTTTCTGTCAAAAACAGCTCAAGATGACAGCCACGATGTTACTGTACACTAAACTAAATTAGCTTGTCCTTCAAATCGTACCATTCCTGTCTAAATTGCATGCAGTAAATAATAAAAGGAATGCTTTTGAACAAAAACTGACATTTTAAATAAAATGCATGCAAGTCCTCTCCGCTTTTGTAAACAGGTGCAGACCATGCAATACACAGACCATGCAGAAAAGTCAAAAAAGCTAAAATATTTGATCAACTTAAGTGATGCAATCAAGCCAATCAGCTGTCATTTAAAATCACAACTGCTCCTGATTTATGAAAATAATCTTTTAATAATATTTCCTCATGTAAACGCTTAACAAGCCCATTCAGAAACCTCCCGGACTGATGATGATTAACACGTACAGCACGAAAACTACAGTTGCGTAAGAGACTAAAATAGGCAGGCTATCAAATCGTAGTGGATCTGATTACAAAGATGCATCAGAAAACCATTTACACATTTGTGCACAAAGGCTTCTCCTGAAATCTCTTCTCAAGCGTGTGAAAACAGAGCAAGCAGGTTTAACAGGTGCGATGCCTGGAATGTAGAAGTTTTGCAATGCTATTCAGTTCTGCAAAGAAAACACACCCATATTGCAGTGTGTGTGCGTGTGACTGATTGCAAGAAGTTTGGGAATCCCTTTAACAAGCGCTAGATTGTTATGAGCAACCTTTGCAACCAAAGTGAATATCAGTAGTACAACCTTATACCTACATGAGTATCATTTTGTCTCAGACATTACTTCTTAAATTCCTAAGCAGAAATAAAACAGAGGCAAATGAGTCAATAGATGTCATACAGTAACATTAGAGTTATAAAACGCGGATGTGAGAAATGTATTTTAGTAAAGACTTCAGTGCTATTATTGAGGTCTGAAATTCTACACTGCAAAAAAAAAAAAAAAAAAAAAACAATTATCTTTGTCTTGTTTTCCAAAATATTAATAAATCAAGATACGTTTACTTGAGAAGCAGAATTATTAAACATATTAAAACAGATAAATAAATAATAAAGTGAGTTCATGCTTCTAGTTGCGTTATAAAAATAAACTTGCCTTTTACTAAAGTGAAAAGTTAAACTTTCTATGGAAGCCCATTTCTGTCATGGGATAAAAAATAAAGTGTGACTTTTTATTGCACAATTTTCTCTCTCTCTCTCTCTCTTTTTTCTTAAATTTCTGAGAATTGCAAGATATAAAGTCGCAATGCTGTGAAAAAGTCGTAATTACCATTTATTATTTATTTTTTAATCACTACCAGAAACATAGTCTTACCATTTTTTCACTCAAAAAAATGCTGCGTTATTTCAACCTAACTTTGGGTTTGGGTCAAATCTGGACTAACCAAACTTTTGGGTTAAAAATGTATTAATATCCTTAATATCCTGAGGGTAAATTAAATAAATAATTTTTTGCAGTGACACGTGATATTACTGGAGTCATTTATTAATTTGCCATTCTTTTACTCTAACTTCTTTATAAGAGACACAACAGAGATTAAAGCGATCTTATTTGTAATTTTTCAATCTTGCAAATTACTGATAAAGTGCTTTTCCAAATGACTTATCTTAGCACTCATTTTATTGGCTGTCACTCTCATGATAATGTGTGCAAGTCTTCAAGCTGTCAGTAATCTTCAGAGCCTTTAATTTCATATCAAATCTTCGGAGGCCTCGTGCATGTTATCTGATGGTCGCTCGGTCGTGTAATCGTTAGTAAGTGTTTTTAATTGGTTTTCACTGGAGATAGTGAGCAGCTGTATCTTATCAAACTGTTCAACAGCACATGAATCAGTGCAGTGTTCATCTAAAGCACTGGAAACACTCTCGCTCGAGACTCTAGAGAGAAAAGAGTGATGAACTGAACCTCACCCTGCGCCGTGACTCACCTGAAGCTTGGGTGGATCTCCTGGACCTTGATACAGATTCTCTTCTCTGTTACTCTGATATATGATCATGCATTTAAAGTCCAAATCAATGCAAGATCAATGTTTAAAAACAAAGGAATCAAGGTTGCATGAGTTATATTAAATAATGTTGGTAACAAAACTATTAACGGTAGCCATTGACTTCCATTGCATTCCATTTTTTTTAATACTAAGGAAGTCAATGGCTACCTGCAACTTTCTGATGAGCATCATTCATCTTTAATCTGATCATGCATCTAAAGTCCAAATCAATGCAAAATCAATGTTTAAATACAAACAAACAAAGGAATCAGGGGTGCATGAGTTTGTTTTGTTTTGGGAATCTGATATGATTATTATCGCATCCCATAAGAGAAACATCGAAGTTCTCAGATGTGCAAATGAAAGAAGTGGAAATTACGGCTGAAAAAAAATTAAAGTCTGTCATCATTTCCTCACCCTCAAGTTGTTGCAAACCTGTTTGAGCTTTAAAAAAACTTTAAAAAAGGTTTTCAGAACTCGTAAATAAAACATAGACTATTAAAGTATGTTTTAGAAGACTTTTAGTCTTTATATCGCAAAATGTAATTGTCAATGTAATGTTAATTGCCAATCATTAGATATTTTCTAGCAATTGCTGAGTGAAAAATTAAATAAATCCTATACCAATTTCTCAAATATCGCAATATGAACTCCTCCTCCTCATTTTTTAGCTTTGACTCATCTGTGTTTGTTTGTTAGATTTTCTGAGCTATGAATGAGAAACATCTTCTGTGGGATGCTGAATTGCAACATGACTCTCAGCAAAGTTTGAGATCAAATATAATGTTCTTGAGTGTGTGTTTGACAGTGAAAGAGTTCATTACGGAGCATGAGTGTAGTTACATAACCATCGATACTGTACTGTCCGTCTGCTCGTCTGCCAATCTGTGATAAGATGTTCAGTCAGCAGTTCTGATGTGTTCAGTGTCGTCCGATTGTCTGTGTGTGTTTCTGAGAGGCAGTAAAACGCACACACACACACACACACACACCAAGCTCTTGGTCAACTGAGGACAACCACACCTACAGTGTGTTATGGTGCCACACTTGAACTCCGTTCCAAAACCTCATAGACAGCATCAAAACGGGTATATATATATATACTATATACTATATATACTATATATACTATATATATATTCTGCCTTCTTTCCCTATACCCTAAACCTACACCTCACAGAAGACTACTGACATTTGTTGAATGTCAAAAAACACCACTTAGTATGTTTTTTAGTGATTTGGTTTACGAGGACACAGGAAGTGTAAACCTCATGCATGTTGATGTTGCAATACCCATATAATTACACACATTTGTGCCAAATCTATCTCACACTCTCTCTCTCTCTCTCTCTCTCTCTCTCACACACACACACACACACAAACACTCTATCTCTCTCTCACACACACACACACACAGACACACACACACACACACTCTCTCTCTCTCTTTCTCTCTCTCTCTCACACACACACACACACACTCTCTCTCTCTCACAAACAGACACACACACTCTCTCTCTCTCTTTCTCTCTCTCTCTCTCTCTCTCTCTCTCACACACACACACACACACACACACACACACACTCTCTCTCTCTCTCTCTCACACACACACACGCACAATGTACACCAACCCTACACCTAACCCTAACCCTCACAGGAAACTTTGTGCATTTTTACTTTCTCAAAAAAACCCATTCTGTATGATTTTATAAGTGTT
Source organism: Carassius gibelio (assembly GCF_023724105.1). Classification (NCBI taxonomy): domain Eukaryota; kingdom Metazoa; phylum Chordata; class Actinopteri; order Cypriniformes; family Cyprinidae; genus Carassius; species Carassius gibelio. The sequence continues at coordinate 29,610,145 of NC_068372.1, forward strand.
TTGAAAAATGGGGACATGGGTTATGTCCTCATAAGTCACACTCTCCTTGTAATACCTGTGTCATACCCATGTCATTATACAGAGTTGTGTCCTGATATGTCACAAAAACAAACACACACACACACACACACACACACACACACACATACAAACACACACCCATGCAGCCACTGAGGTCACATGGCCGATCTGTAAACTGACTCACGCTGAACACACAACACAAAGGAAGAGTTCATCATGTTCACTTGTTCTCCAGTAGTCATGAATCACACGTCTCCTCACAACACAGAAAGAGCACAGCAGCCCGGCCACAGAGAGAGCCGTTCCTCACCTTTGTTCAGGAACGCTCCACACAAAAGCAGGTTGAGGAGAGTATCCCGGGCCGGCTGGACCAGTGTTACCACTCCAGCTGAACCCTCAGGGTACGAGACTAACAATACACAGACTCAACCGCTCGTATCTTCTGCTGTTTACATCTACATTACTGTTCCTGCGAGTCTTAGCTCTGCATTCTCACCATGTTTGCATCTAGAAATAGAAAGTCAGCAAATCAGCTCCAAAACAATTAAATGCTTATCAAATAAACAGCAACAAGAATAAATACAATTGCATAGGCTTTGAGGATTATATACAGGAGATTTTTTACATTCACTAGCAAGCAGTTTTAATAAATACACAAAAATAGACTAAATAATGTGTGTTAATTGTAAAAAATAACTCGGTTAAACCTTTACAGTTAAAGTGCATTGGGTTGCTAGTTGCTTCCTAAGAATGTGAACATAAATCTTGCTTGATTTTAGTCATATTTCACCACAAACGAAGAAAAAACTATATTTTTTTTGCAATGTCACAGCAATGAATCACATTAAAACTTGATATAATATGAAAGAAAAACACACACACACACACACACACACACACATAAACTGTATCTATTGTTATTTATTTATTTAATGTATTTTAATCCTTTTTTTTTTCTTTCGGCAACTTACATGTACATAAAAACATCATTGTGCTCCCAAAATGATATTTTTCATAATGAGAATTGAATGAGTATTATCATTGAGAATAATGAGACTTACAAACAAACTCAATAATAAAACACATTACAGTAATGAAGGGAAATGAGTTAAAAGGTCACAATTAAAAATAAAACCCCTAAATTGCTTCATTTTCTTTATGCAAAATATAATTTCTCATTATTTTCAATCAATTTAGGGTGAAAAATGACCGGGGCATGTACATTTTTAACCCAATTTGAGACTTGATCAACTTGACCTTTTGACTTAATGCTATGATTCACAGTAAATCCTCCTCTTTCCATCATTTTAGCGCAAACATATTTCATAATCTGATGGAGCGTGTTAAATAGGTTCCTTTAATAAACTCTGATCACCATCTTCCTCCCTGTGAAACACACATCCTGCTTGTACAGTAAGTAGTTAATCAGAGTCACAGAGTCACTTCTTATGATGTAAGTCACTGCATTGTGTTTAGGAAAAGGTAATGAAAGATCATGATGTTGATTATGTATTTTAATGTATCAGTTACACATGCTATCATTACTTATATAGAGCGCACTTAAAGAAACAGTCCAGAGTTACAGGATCTTGTGCAATCTGACATTTTTTAATGAATTAGAAAAACTTTCACTGCTGTGCCTATAAAATCAAATTTAGAGATGAATTTTCACATGCAGCTGCGGCACACATGTGATTGGAAACGAGGCATGACTTGGCTCTGTAGCTCATGTTTACAGTAATTACAGGGATTTCTGAGTATGGGAACATCTTGGAAAATATATATGATACCACACACCCCCCTTCACTGATGGAGCTCAGTCTAAAGGAATCACAAAAACATGCCCAAATACACAAATCACGAAAAAAAAAAAGATATATTATTTACTACATATTTAATAAATAGCATAACTAGTATTCTTTATTGCATATTTGTTTTTTATAATTATTGATGAAGGTTTTGACAGTACAGTACAGAACATAACATAAAATAATATTACAATATAAATACTATATGATTATTTTTCAACATTATTTGACATTTGTAAATTATATTTGGGAAAAATGTGCTTAATTGTATATATATATATATATATATACACACATTGTATTATATGTAAATTAATTATAATTATAATTTTTTTAAAAGAAATAACAAAAACATGTCCAGGTTACATTTAATCCCAAAATCATAGTGAAAAAATTAAATATATATTATTTTCTATTATTAGTATTATTTATTATATATTTGTATTTGTAATTATTGATAATTTTTTGTTGTTTAAAGAATCATAAGCTAAAAGACTGTACAAAAAAATCATAAAATAATATATAAATACTGTATGATTATTTTTTGAAATTATTAAATGAGAATGGCATTTTTCAATTACATTTGGGATAAAAATGTGCTTAACTTAAATGTCACAACACACACACACACGCACACACACACACACGTTTTTTTTTGTTGTTGTTGTAAAGAACAAGGTAAAGGTTACATTTAATCTTAAAATCATAGTAAAAAAAGATAAATAATTATTTACAACATATTTAATAATTACTATATTAGTATATACATATTTGTTTTCTATTTATTAATTAAATTTTTTTGTAATTTAAATCAGTATAAGTTTAAGACAGCACAACAAAGAGTACTATAAATACTTAGCGATTTAAGCAACATATGATTATTTTTCCAAATTAAACAAATGAGAATGAGAAACAAACAACAAAAATAATGTCACCATACAACGACAACAACAACACACACACACACACACACACACACATACATACACAGACACACAGACACACACACAGACACACACACACACACACACACACACACATACACAGACACACACACACACACACACACACACACACACACACACACACACACACACACACAGACACAGACACAGACACACACACACACACACACACACACACACACAAACACATACATTTTCCAAGAATACTGATACTTTGAAAAACCTATAATGAAACATTAATAACTTTTTTTTTTATCTACAAAGAACCATGACTAGCAACTCAAAAACCATGAACATCTCAAGTGCTCTGAAGAACCACCGAAGAACCTTTGTTTTTAAGACATTGCATGAAATTCAAGCTAAGGAGTTTGTACCATGCCTGAGCTCTGGATTGTGTCCTTCTGGTCAGTCTGTGGTCGACCTCTCGGCCTTGAGTTTGTGTGACCGCAGGTCTGGCCAGAAAACTGATCCCTCAGTAAACAACACACACAGGGCCTGACCCAGATCAAAAGCCTCTTTCCCAGAGCCACAACCAGGAGAAACTCTGCTGACCAAAGACGCTATATTTAGAACAAGGGCTTACATTCTCTTTCCTAGAACGAGGTGTTTTAAGCAATTGCTGCTGAGAAAGAGCTGCTTTTTTTTTAAAGACGTCCAGGATTTCACAGAGAAACTTCTGTTTGACCTACTGACTGTTTCATGTCAAACACTTGCTTCAGGAAAACATGTGCTCTTATTTTAAACATTCCATTAATCAAAGAATCCTTAAACATGTGTATCACAGTTTCCACAAAAATACAAATGTTTTCAACATTGATAATAATCAGAAATGTTTCTTGAGCAGTAAATCAGTATATAATTCTGATTTCTGAAGATCATGTGACACTGAAGACTGGAGGAATGATGCTGAAAATACAGCGGAGCATCACAGAAATAAATTACATGTTAAAATATATTACAATAGAAAACAGTTGTTGTAAACTGTAATAATATTTTAGATTTTTACTGTATTTTTTATAAAATTAATGCAGCCTTGCTGCGCAAACGAGAGTTAAATTAAATATTAGGCAAAAATTAATTGCTAAACCAGCTGATGCAAACTCTGATGTCATTCTTGCTCATGTTAATGAGTTATTAAGTTTGTTTGACCTCAACCTTCATTACAGAAACCGTAACAGGTCACACTGTTAACAGTAATATGTGCATTTGTTTTTTGTTATTTAATGATTGTTCACAACAACTATTGAGATAACATTTCCCACAACAACCACGAACATCTGATCCTGTGAAGTCATCACGCTCTTTTATTGGCAGAACTACAAACCCAGTGATTCAAGCTACCAAACATCCCAATTTCACACAGTAATTTCATCATATTGCATAAAAACATTTCATTGATAATGAGTATCTGATTAGCATTCCTCCGTGAGACCTTGTGAACACAGAGATTTCCGTAAATAAAACCACAAAATTCAAACGAAAATCGGAGGAGTGACTATAAGTCAGCGCTTACTGTAAACGTCCACGGCTCTTGTGTTGCGCAAAACACGGTTGAAACGGAAGTTGCCTTAATGCACAGAGAACGTTTATGTGGAAGGACGTGTTGAAAAGTGAAATGAGCATTAGCTGTCATTCTGTAGAATTTACATTAAAGTCAATGACATGTGACAGTTTGACCTAAACACCAGTAAATCTGATTACTGTAGTTCAGCGAAGACGCAAAATACTGCACTCCTTCTTGATCCTTGAGTCCATGGTAATGCGACACTGCAGGGAGAGAAAGAGAGATGAGATTTCATGGAGCTTTAGTGTAAAATAAAATAAAATAAAATGAAAAATAAAATAAAATTAAATTAAATAAAATAAAATAAAATAGTACCTTCCATTTGAGACATGCACAAATAAAATAAAATGACATTAAATTAAATTAAATAGTATCTTCCATTTAAGACATGAAAACAATAAAATAAAATAAAATAAAATAAAATAAAATAAAATAGTACCTTCCTTTTGAGACACGCACACTATAAAATAAAATAAAATGACATTAAATTAAATTAAATAGTACCTTCCATTTAAGACACGAACACAATAAAATAAAATAAAATAAAATAAAATAAAATAAAATAAAATAAAATAAAATAAAATAAAATAAAATATTACCTTCCATTTGAGACATGCACACTATAAAATTAAATAAAATGACATTAAATTAAATTAAATAGTACCTTCCATTTAAGACATGAACACAATAAAATAAAATAAAATAAAATAAAATAAAATAAAATAAAATAAAATAAAATAAAATAAAATAAAATAAAATAACATAGTACCTTACATTTGAGACATGCACACTATAAAATTAAATAAAATGACATTCAATTAAATAGTACCTTCCATTTAAGACATGAACACAATAAAATAAAATAAAATAAAATAAAATAAAATAAAATAAAATAAAATAAAATAAAATAAAATAAAATAAAATAGCTGAATTAGAGTAAACAGCACAAATGAAAAATTTCAATTCATAAATGAAATATTAGAGCTTTCTTCACATAATTAACACTAATATGAGCACTATTCCCTTATATATGTATATATATATATATATCCAGATTTTCTATGCACAAAACAAATGCATCCTACACACAGTATACATGCTGCAGTAACAGCACGAGTAGTGTGATAGTATTCTGAAAACGACCAGAGAATAAGAGTGAGTGTTTTATTCCGTCTGTCATCTAAACATGGAAAACAGTGTGCATGTTTGTTCAGACAGCATGTTTCCACTGTTCCACACAAAAACAGGAAACATCTCTACATGCATGTGAAAGCATGATCTGCTGCTGTTTAAACACATGCAATGTTAATGTGTGTTTGTGTGTGTGTGCTGACTGAACTTTCCAGTGCAAATAAGAGACATTATCATATCACTAAAGCTTTACACTAAATAATGCATTAAAAAATAAATAAAAATAAAATAAAATAAACCATCCAGTCCATCCTGCATACTATTTTTGAAATAGAATAAAGATGAAATAGAATATGACTGCAAACTTTAAAAAATAATAATAAAATAAACAAATAAACAAATAAATATTATATATATATATATATATATATATATATATATATATATATATATATATATATATATATATACATACAGTTTTATACATACAATAAAAACAAATAAAATAAAAATTTAATATTTAAACAAAATACAATTTAACATTTGCAAATGATAAAAAAAATAATTAAACTATTAATAGCATACATATTATTAAAACAAATAAAATAAAATATTAGAGGTTAGTGTTAGAGGTTATAATTCCCAAATTAACTTATATTAAAAAAAATAATAAAAATAAAATATAATACTATTGCACACTATTAAAAATAAAATGTACTATGTATTGGTATTAAAATGTAAAAATTTATAAAATATTACAATAAAAAATAAAACATAATATTAGTGTTAAAAGTTGGTTTTAGAGGTTATTATAAAGCCAACCAACACTAATATGAGAGCTAGTAATACTGATGCTTGACTTGTATAATGATGCCTAAATAAAAAATAGTACCTTCCAGTTAAGCCCTGCATGCTATTTTATATGTATATATATGTAGTGGTTAGTGTTAGAAGTTTCACCCCATATATAACTCTAAAAATGAACACGAGTAATTGTGATGCTTGACTTAGTAAACTGCACAAAAATAAAAAATGAGCTCAAATTTTTCCTGGAACATAAAGCATTAATAATAGTGCTTTCATGTCCACTGTCCGCACAGCTACGAGCTTGTTTGTACAACTATAGCGAGGTCCAGGAAAACGGCGGGAGGTTGCAGCACTTTCTATCAACAGGAAACAGCTTTTCACAGGCCAGGAAGTGTCAGTGTCTAATTGGCTCGGTGTGATTCAACGAGAGTGGTTTTCTCAGCCAATGGGAGGGCGGTTATTTTGAGCGGTGGTATAAAAGACGAAGTGCTCACAGATCTCACAGCACACGCCGGCGGTGAGCTCAGAGTCGCTTCACAAGCACTTGCTGTAAACGCACGGCAGAAAAACTGACTCACAGTGCACACAGATGTTCTCATGGGCCCGTGTCATTCGTCCTCTGGCCCAATGAAAGCAAGGAAACACAGAGATTAACCATGACATTTTACCACGTTATTAACATCTCATTGAGAACAGAAGACTTCTGACTCTGCAATGGCAGAAAAGCCAGATTATATATATAGAGATTTTTTTTTTGTTTGTTTCAAATGGTACCAAATCCATTTCAGATCCTTCAGAAGTCGTTCTGAAATGCTGATATGCTCAAGAAACATTTCAGATTATTATTAATGTTGAAAACTGTTCGTATTTCTGTGGAAACAGTGATACATTTTATTTTCTTTGATGAATATAAAGTTCAAAAGAACAGCATTGATTTGAGATAGAAATCTTTTGCAACATTATAAATGTCTTTAATTACAGTTTTTACTAATTTAATGCATCCTTGCTGAATTAAAGTATTCAATTTCTTTCTTTCTAAAAAAAAAAAAAAAAAAAAAAAGCACCTTTTGAACAATAGTGTATATACTGCTTGCTGCTAAAATAGTTGCATGGCTATACACAACCAGAACCCAGAAATGTGTGTTTAAAGGATTATTTAATCAAAAATTAATCTTTTTATCCTCTTTTATTCACTCTCATGTGGTTCCAAAGCAGTTTGACTTACTTTATTCTTCGGAACACAAAAGAAAACACTTGTAATCATGTTCAAACCCTGGACCCCATTGACTTTCATTGTAAGGACACTCTTCAAAAAAATCATAATTTTTGGGGTGAACTATCGCTTTAAGGCCTTCATGACTCAGATACTTCATAAAAAGGTGGTCAGACTGCATGCATGAGATCATGTGGTTTACTTGTCAAATGTAGATCTTGCGATAACATCACCTTGTAAATGAAATGTCGCGGCTTTATAGTCAATGAAGCTTTCGGAATTGACTTGGGGTCTTGTATGTGGGGCATTTCGGAATGGTACAATTATGTGTCAGCATCTTCCTGTCGTTTATGCAAGGGCAAAGCATTGCTACAGGTCCAAAAATATGCCCAGCCCGTTCCTTTGTGGGAGCAAAAGAGCAGAACGGCCTCGGCACGCTGACGGAATTCTGTAATTAGCTCACGCCGCTCCGGAGACAAAAGGACTGCCGAGGGTCAGGAAGGAGAACAATCCTACAGCCGGAGCACATTCCAAGAAAAGCCCGGCGCGGAGGAATCATGGGTAGCTACGACTCCTTCACACCAGACTGCGACACGGTGAGTCACCTCGACTGAAAGCGGACCATGACATAAACGGGATGTTTCGGAAAATGTGCGGTCACCTAGAGAGCAGAATAAATGGAGATTGTCTGACCGCTTATCCCCAAAAAAATTATAATTAAATTATAAATTAAAAATGCTAATTAATTAATTAAACTATAAATAAAAATGTTATAAATAAATTGGATAAAATATAAAATACAAATAATATTTATAAAATAAAATAATATAAAATAATATAAAATAATATATATATATATATATTATTTAATTAAATTAATTCAAATTATTTCACCAATTATTCCAAACCCATATGACCACTTTCTGTGGAACACTAAATTAAATATACTCTTTAAAAAAACTAAAAAACTAAAAAAGATTTCTACATTATATTTATGCTTTTTGCTCCATTTAGGTTTAGATTTGCCCGCCAACAGCTTTGGGTCTTAAGTTTGTATCCCTCTGAAGTACTTCTTACCAAATTTATTATAGTTTATACTTATAAAACCCAACATTTTATAGTAAAATTACATAAAATTAGATTTTAAATGATTTGCAATTTTATATTCTAATTGGTAAGTTAACTGTAACTTACAACTAATCGATTTTTAACACTATTTTTACTGTATTTTTCTGTAAAATTACAAAAATGTTTACAGTGTAGCTTTGTGTTTTGGGTCTGTTTGTCATATAAAGCTATCCTATGACTTTAAAAGTTTTGTAACATAGTGTAAAAGTCATTTAGACAAGGTTTTGCTGAGTGATGCTCTAGAAAGTGCTCTGTTGAAAGCACTTGCTTCATATTTTTAGGGAATCTTTGCTAAATACAAAGTTCAAAAGAAGCATTATTTGAAATTTGAAATAGAAATATTTTGTAACGTTGTGAATGTCTTACTGTCTCTTTTGATCAATCCAGACATTAATATTTATGATATTAAGGTGTTTTTTTTTTTGCATGTGTGTGTGTCTTTTTTGGAGATGTTGGTACAAATCACAGTCCAAGTTCAATGCAATCTCCTCAAAAGAGCAGATTGCACATCTCACTAAACATCTCCATTCGAGGAACAACAGTAAATCATGACAACATTTTCATTTTGGAGGTGAACTATCCCTTTAAAACCATTCAGAATCAACCAAAAATGTCCTTACTACTGTAGTTTGGAACTGATCTCACCAGTATATTTTTGCTCTTTGCTGCATTTAGCTTTGGATTTGCTCCACATGTACATAGCCCTTGTGAATTACTTCTCATAAAATTATTAATACGTGTGCAAACACAAGACAGAAAGAGTTCACCTTTAAATACACAAGGTCAGGATGTTACTCTGTTAGTCTTTGAGTGGGTGGCCTGATATTTAAAGGAACGCACGCTCACTTTACATCCATTTTCTCTCCTGGTGGTCACATCGAGGGAACGTACAGTATGTGTGTGATGGGAAACTGTCGTTCGAGTCTTTTCCATCTTTAAAGTTAGAAGGAAAGTTCCTTAAACTTTGGGTTTGCTAGATTAGAACAATCCCCCACCAACCCGTCATTAGTGGGATTGGAGTAACACACCACACCCAAGCGAGATGTTTCCGGCTCGCTCTAAAAATGGCCGTCTGATGATGGGGTCGGCGTAGAATAAGAGAGGGGTACCTTGTGTTTTGGTATTCGGTTGTTTAATAAGCCACATGCACACAGGAAAGTGTATTACTCTCTCATGTCTGTGGCTTCTTTCAACGCCAACAGTTTCACACATGCTGTAAAAACCGTCCGGGGCCACCCTCAACGCCCACACCAAGCCACACAGCTGCACTTATTACAGATGGGAAATATGTAAATCAGCAAACAAAGAGTGCAGAAATATCGTGCATGAGATCTCAGTTTGCATAGAAACAATGAGACTCGGACGTAAAAGTAAAAGATGCATCACTACTAGTTCATCTCATCCTATAAAAATAATTATACAACTTCAGTTGATTACATTTCAAAATGAAAAAGCATGAATTTCTGCGATGGTTTATATTGTGAAGTCACCCGAAAATGAAAATGTGCAGAAAATGCGCTAACCCGAAGGCCATCCAAACTGTAGATGAGTTCAGATTTGGAGAAATGTAGCATTGCATCACTTGCTCTCACCCTGCAGTGAATGGGTGCCGTCAGAATGAGAGTCCAAAGAGATGATAGAATACTTGTGTGATGTTTTTATCATCTGTTTGGACACTCATTCTGACGGCACCCATTCACTGCAGAGGATGCATTGCAATGCTACATTTCTCCAAATCTGATGAAGAAACAAACTAAGCTACATCTTTAATGGCCTGAGAGAGGAAGAGAAAGAGAGCACATTTTCAGCCAAAGAAATACTCAATACGAAGCAGTTCTCTTCAAATTGTTCCATTGCTGCGAAGGAAACCCAAATGAAACATAACTGAACTCCTTTCTACGCGAGATCAATATAACTTTCCTCTGAGCTTGTACACACACATAAAGCAACAGAAAGAGAGAGATCAGAAAGAGTCAGAATCAGAGTAATGATGTTTCGCTTTGACAAAAAAAAAACGATGAGCTCAGCAGTTGAGATTCTTTAATGACTGATAAATGAAGCTCGGCAGCCGTTGAGGTGAGATGGAAATATCTGACAGCATCAGGTGAAACCTCAAGAGATCCAGAGTTTCCTGTTATTCGCTGCTTTTTAAATCTTGAATAAGTGTGTGTACGAAACCTGTTGAGTCATCCTTCGAGCCGTGTACATGTGTGTGAGGGGGACGCTGCAGCTGTTTTGCAATCCCAAACTTTCTCTGCTGCTTCCTCTAAGAAGCACTTCTGAAAGTACATGTATGAGTGACATGCAGCCAACGTTAAACCGCACAGCGTGCCACTGAACATCCATCTGTCACCTACAAGCACACTACAGTCTTAAATAGGTCAAAAAGAGGGGTTTGCAACCCACTACCTTTGAAGAATCAATGAAGAAACGATTTCTCTTAGGCTTAATGATGTGATCAATCCTCGAACAGTATTAAAGTTCAGTCCTGCAGCAGTTTGAGGTGATTCCTCAAATCATGCAAGAGTCTCGTCGAGAAGTGCTGAGCTGTTTTATTCCTAAGCTATTGACACAAGTCAACACAAAAACAGCCAAAAAAGTATTCTACGCTCAACATACACTGAAAAAAAAAAAAATTTGTAGAATTTACTTAACTAGAAATAATTTTACTCAGAACTTGCTGGGACAAATAATTACAAGAAACAGCAATAAACTGTTAAAAAAATAATAAATAAAAATAAAAGAAAATATATAAAATATATATAAAATAAAAATAAAAATAAATAAATAAATAAAATTATTTCTACACCACTTTATTTATTTTTTATTTTATTTTTTTGAGGTAGAAAGACTCGAATAGTATTTATGCTCCAAAAATCATAAATATTTTTACAGTATAAGATGCTTCAAAGAACCACTGCCGAAACCTTGTTATGGCAAACAGCAAACGTAAAGCTCATATGAATATAAAATCTAAGCTCATGTTATATATGATATTGAGGGAGAGTAAACCAAAAGTTCTCACTATTCACCATTGAACTGTAATGGACCCTAGAGTAAAAGAGGCCTGTTGCTTCGTCCTGTTCTTCAGCTGAAAAAAGGTCAAGATTATGTTTGATTTAAGTGTAAACAACAGGAGTGAATCATCCATGTCTTTCTCGTGGACAAAACTTCCACATGCATTCTCCACAATGGATCTTTTCACTGATCGTTTGATGCATATTGCACACAAAACTGGAAAGCACTTCTTGAAAATCTCAAGCTCCAGTCCGATCCAACTGCAACGCAACTTCAATGCCTGTGCGTTTGCATTGCACTGCATATTTTGCGATGCTATTAAAAACATTCACCGACTTCTATTTCTCATCAAAAGCATGAATTTCCATGCTGGTTTATTGTGGTTAAAGGAGGGTTTGTGCATATTTATCACTTATCAATCAATACTGTATGCTTTTTGCATAAAAGCGACACCAAATTGTGTATTTTTGCTCAATTTGGGCCTCTGAAAATTCAAAGAAATTACATTTTTCAGACTGTCAGACTTTACAGGGTTAAAGATACATAAGCTATAGTTCAAAATAAATGAATGAATGAATTTGCTTCCACCTGATCTGACTACACGGGTTTCAAAACTGTCATATTAAGAGTCTGACACGTGTACTTTCACGAATATAATGCAATATCACACAGTTAAGGATAAAACAGGTGCAATCTTCTCAATGCTCAACGTCCGCCTGAAAGGAAAACACACCGAAGATGATAACTCTGAATGAATTTCTTCTGGAGAAAGAGAAAGCGTAAACACTGACAGATGAAGGAAGTTAAAAACAAAGACATGTGTGCGCTTTTGTTTTGGGCGGCAGAATAAAACTAATTATAAAAAAGCAGGTATTCATGCATTTGTAGATTTTTTCCCAGGATGCTTTGCCATGGGCCTCTTTGGCGTCACCATTAAAGATTTGCATTACAGCTCTTTATTAGTTATTAGTTGAATGTTCAATGATTAGTACTTTCCCAGATGCATTCATAATATCAGCCTGATAGCTTGTAAACAACTCTTATTTCCACGTATTAAAAAACCTGTGCTTCTGATGATCGGTTTAGAGCTTCTTTGAAAGTGCTTTGCAGTTTTGCATGCACACATCAAACATCGTTAAAGGTTGTGTGCATATGCATCAGAGAACAGTCAGAGACCAGCCCTTTGTAAACAGATGATGACAAGTGCAACGGTATTTAAAGGAAATACTCAAGGCACTGTTTGTTAAAGACGTGCATCTGGAAACTATTATGAAAGTGGGAAAAGCACCTCTTATGAAGTCATTGTAGTGATGCAACGGTCTTTCTGCAGTGCCACTCACCCGAACCAAATCACAGCAACAGTCACTTGTTTGTGCACTCGGACTGAATTCTCTGAATCTAAAGATCTGTTGTTGATGTTAGTATGTGCATGTGTTGCAGGGGCTTTCTCTCTTTCTTTCAGGGTGGTATATGAGCATAACCACCAAGCAAACCACTACTCAACCTCAACAACAACCTCCTTCCTCCTGTTTACCCCCGTCCTCTTGTAAACTCTCCCACCCAGGAACAAAAACACATAAACAAGCCAACTGTAAAGTTATGATATTATAAAGCTGAGGTGATCAAATGGTGGGTCGCGACCCGACAGTGGGGTCGCAGGTCTGTTAGGGTACAAAAAACATAAAAAACAATACATGCACATATTTAGGTCAGCGTCTTTTCAATGAGTGGAGAAACATGTTCAATTTCTTATATTGTTGGTGTCAATGATTGTGTGTCCCATGTCAACACGGACAGGTTGAACTCACATTTCCGTCAGATCAGTGGAGCACAAACCTGAGAACTGAAAGACTGAGGTGGTTCCTCTAACAGGAGCATTTCATTCATTCAGTTTCCCTCATTTTATCTCGCTTCCCTATCAACCTGATAGTACTAAACAGTGACAAAACAGTAATTGAGTTGAAAATGTGCTCTCCCTCATGCCATCCAAACTGTAGGTGAGTTTGTTTCTTCATCAGATTTGGAGAAATGTAGCATTGCATCAGTGTCTCAGCAATGGATGCTCTGCAGTGAATGGGTGCCGTCAGAATGAGAGTCCAAACAGCTGATAAATACATCACAATAATTCATAAGTGATCCACACCACCAGTCCATTAATTAACATCTTGAAACAAGATGTTTTTACTTTTAAACCGTTGCTTCCAGCCAAAATATGAGTCCATAATCCAAACGCTTCCTCCAGTGAAAAAGTGGTCTGGTCTGAATCAGGAGAGAAATCTGCACAGATCAAGCACCGTTTACAAGCCAAAACAGCGCTAAACAAATATGTGGCTGGATTTTGATTCGAGAGACAACAGGAGATGGACGTTTTTAATTGGAGGAAGCATTATTATGGATTATGGATTGGATTTTAGACAGAAGCAATGATTTGAAGTTAAAAAGGTCTTAATGATGCATCTTTTTTAATTCACAAGATGTTTTCTGATGGACTGGAGTGCTGTGGATTATTGTAATGTTTTCATCAGCTATTAGGACTCTCATTCTGACGGCACCCATTCTCTGCAAAGCATCTATTGATGACACACTGATGCAATGCTACATTTCTCCAAATCTGATGAAGAAACAAAATCATCTACATCTAAGATGGCCTGAGGTTGAGAGAATTTACAGCAAATATTAATTTCTGTGTGAACTGTTCCTTTAAAGAAGCCAATGATTTGATTTCCTGTTGACTTCAATGATCTCCAAAATATGTCTAGAAATAACAGCATTTTTACATTACTGCTATTTGCAGCCTTCACGCTCATGTTGATGCTAATGTGGAGATGATTTGTTGCAGGGTCAGTTAATTTGGAAATGCATTTCAGGAGTGAAGTCAAGACCTCAGAGAGACATCGAGTGAAACAGGGTGAACTTCAGAATGAAAGCTGACACAGGCATTCAGTGATTCAGTGGAAAACTATTCCTTTAAGAATGCAATTTCAGTTTAACATTAAACACGTGCTAATAAGTACATGCAGATTTTGCAGAGACACAGGCAATGCATGAGTAAAAATGAGAATATGAACGTGTTTTACGGGACTTTTCCCCCTTTTAAACGTTTCTGTTTGAAAGTAGGCTCAGGTTGGGACAGGAAATGGTTAAGGTCTGAAACTCCAGCAAAACCCCCCATTCTTTCCTGTGATGCTATTCTCAGAGTCTAATGACAATGCAAACGAACGAACTGATTCGTTCACATTACCAGTATTACTACAACGAGAAAAAACCATCTGATTCTTGACACACAAACCTCGTTTATTTGATTTGATTGAATTAAGTTATGCAAGAATTTATGCTATTTGTTTAATCTACAACAGTTTGGAAAAGTTTTTGAAGTCTCACCAAGGCTGTATTTATTTGATTAAAAATACAGTAAAAAACGGTAATAATATTTAATATTATTTCAGTTTTAAATTACTCTGTTCCATTTTAATATATTATAAAATGCTATTTATTCCTGTGATGCGCAGCTGTATTTTCAGCATCATTCCTCCAGTCTTCAGTGTCACGTGATCCTTCAGAAATGAATACTTTTGTGAAAACTTGGATTTTTTTGCATTTATTTGACATAGAATTATTAATGGCATTATAAATGTTATTACTGTTGCTTTTGATTAATTTAATGCATCCTTGCTGAAAAAAGTATATTATTTTATTTTTATTTAAGTGGTAGTGTATTAAAGTTTCCACAAAAGTATAAAGCAGCAAAAAAATTGTTTATATATTAACAACAAGAATTATTCCAAACTTTTGCCTGGTAGTATAGGAGAAATGCCTGAGATTTTACAGCTGCTCTGTAACTGGAGGGGACACATTACTCAGTTTAGGGATCAGACGCTCTAATCCATGGATTGCACAAAGACGGACAAAATTGCACCGTAAGCAGGAAGAAGTTGTCCAGACTTGCACCCTCACTGCACTTACACAACAACAACAAAAGAGATGCTTAATGTAAAGTAATGCTTAATGTCTGCAAGTGCCTTGATACACTCTGGCCCTGAGCCGGGGTCACGCTTTAGCAGTCCTCCACAGCTTCACTGATTAGCACACAAGCCTGGAGGTGATGAAAGGTCACCTAGAGAAAGAGGAGGAGATGGACAGTCAAGGTGAAGGAGGACAGAGGTTATGACACAACCTCCTCCAGGCCTTATGTCCTTCTCACACTGACCAATAGCCCGCTTGACCTTTCACCTCAGGTTCACACTGCCTCTTTCACCACAAAATCATCCCATCACAATGACGACGTACCAACATTCTCGAGTGGAAACATTCTTTTTCCCAAAGGCGTGATGCTGCTAGGCAACCGGCATTACAATGTATAACAAACACAAACTGTGACTACTGCTGAGAAGCAAGAGTGGGAGGGGCCAAGCGAAACAGCAGAGCTACGTCAGACACACCCCCTCACACTGACTGACATCAGCACTGTAATAACAATAATGTTTAGAGTCATAATTTGAGCATTATGCAATGTATTCATATAAAAATGAAGTTACATCTAGTACAAAAAGCTATGACAGAACAAAAGATACAATGATGATAGATAGATAGATGGAATGATAGAAAAAATAAAACAATGGATGGATGATGAAACAATAGACAGAACAATAGAATGATAAATGGATGGATGGATGGATGATATAATGATAGAACAATAAAATGGGATGGATGGATGAAACAATAAATAGAATGATTGAACAATAAAACAATGGATTGATGGGTGGATGGAGGGATGAATGATGGAACAATAGACAGAACTATTGAACGATAGATGGATGGATGGATGGATGAAACAGCAGATAGAATGATAAAACGATGGATGGTTGGATGATGGAAGGAAGGATGGATGATGGAACAATAGAATGACAGATGGATGGATGTAATGATAGATAGAATGAAGGCTGGATGGATGGAACGAAAGAATGACAGATGGATGGATGGATGGATGGATGGAATGACTGAACGATGGATGTTTGGATTATGGAAGGAAGGATGGATGATGGAACGATAGAATGTCAGATTGATGGATGGATGGATGGATGGAATGATAGATTGATGGATGGATGGATGGATGGAATGATAGATAGAATGATGGCTGGATGGATGGAACGATAGAATGACAGATGGATGGAATGACTGAACGATGGATGGCTGGATGATGGAAGGAAGGATGGATGATGGAACGATAGAATGACAGATTGATGGATGGATGGATGGATGAATGGAATGATAGATAGAATGATGTCTGGATGGATGGAATGACTGAACGATGGATGGATGGATGATAGAAGGAAGGATGCATGATGGAACACTAGAATGACAGATGGATGGATGGATGGATGGATGGATGGATGGATGGATGGATGGATGGAACGACAGAACGATGGATGGATAGGTGGATTGATGGCTGGAACGATAGACAGAACAAGAGAGCAAAAAAACGATGGATGTACAGAGAGATATTTGAATGAAACTCTAATGTGGATCCAGCATAATATTTCCTCTGTCACCTGTTAATGCAGGAAACCCAAACCCAGCACAGGTCACGCAGTTCAAACCCAGAGCAGCTGCACCAGATCAAACCCTGATCATTCTCTGTATGATCCACCATCAGCTCAGGCTAAACCTACACATCAATGCTCTCTGACAGACTGGAGTCCCAAACTGTGCACCTACTATTTCAAGGTGCGCTTGAAATGCAATACATCTTAATTACCTGCTTGCCTCAAACTCCTTCACTTATGTTTAACGGCTATTATACTCAGACGTTTGTGAGAAAAGACAGCTCTGAAAATACCACGAGGCAATTACAGCATTACCCAAAAGCTCACGAAACATCTCAGAAATGTATGTCAGGACAGGCTTTGAAGTTCTTTTTTGTTTCTCAAAATAGCTGACCGTACTTAAATCAATCTATTCCCAAACTGGAAATCTTCATAATCAACAAAATAGAAAACTAACAACCTCCTACCAGCTGTCGTATGTTTTATATCTTTTTTTGACGGTTGCACACAGAAACCGCCCAACTGCCCTCCTATGAGCTCTCTACACTGCATGATTCATAGTTTCTATCTATAAAAACAATCGCTCAGAACGACATTATGTTTTAAGGTCCTCTCACTATGTGCACTATAGCTTTGAGGGAAAGCCGGCAAGCCTTAAACATTGTAATTGTTGCAAGGGTTTGCTTTACGTTCGGAACACACCTTTCAGACGGTTTTGGCAAATAAAAACACAAAGAAACTCTAAACTAATCAACTTTTCAATTCTGAATTGCACAATCATTCAAGGGGTTCATTGAACTGACTGATGACAGAAGTGATTCAATTATATCATCAGATTAAAAAACGAATTAAGCTTCAATGTAGCTAGTAGAGACTTAGTAGCAATGTCCCGAAAGCAGCTTCCCCGAATGTTGTGACCGCATTCGGAAGCACGTTTTTTTCTGACCGCGTACACAGTGATTTAATCAATTCGGGCTCGGTGCTTAAAGACCCACAGTTGTTAAGGCGTTAGTGTTGAATTATTCAGCTCAGGGTGTGTCGGCCGAACCACAACCTGCATCAGCTTCCTGTTGTGTGAACCCAACACCAACGCTTTCTATCGTTACCTGCACTAATTACGAAAGTGAAAAACTACATCAAGAACAGCGAACACAAACCACACGACCACAGCAGCTCAGCACATGACCAATGAAAAGCACAGCTTTGTTAGAAGCGCTCGCATCGGCGCGTGGCAAGAGCCGATATCGAATGCTCACACCTATACGTGCATCTTCAGATCTCCGTTGAATTCAGCGACTTTGTGGCCATCGTTACAGCCAAGCCCAAACGCTGTAATTAGTCAGTGGGGGTTACACCCTAGAACAGGTTCACAAATTTACTCATGACTGTTGAACTGTTTAACAGCTGACCTGACAAGCGCTTGTACCTCTGCTGAATCTGGATGCATGATCAGCACTGGAGCTGTGAATAACACAGTCATCAATACCAGGGTCATTTGGCCTGACAGCTCCGTGTGAACTCCCAAAACTAGTTCGCTTGACCACATTCAGGGCGGATTGTTCCACTTTCCCATGATTCCTGATCACGATTAACTGGAAACGACTTGATGAGTCACATGACCTAGAAAACAGAAGTGGTAGCCCATCTTCTTTACTAAATCTTGACTAATTTGCTCTCAGTTATCAATCACATATCAGATGCTTCAGACCCAAAAGTCATTTTACCTTTATATAAAAAGAAAATAATTTATTTATTGAGAATTAACTGGATCATAAAATAAATTACTATATTTATAATTACTATATAATTACTATATAAATTACTATAGATTTTACATAAACTAAAAACGAATTCCTCTAAAATGAATGCATTTAAAAATAAACAAACGATAATTTTTCTTCTTCAAATAACGTGCAACAATGATTCGTACTGAATAAGAGCAGGAAAGTGCATGAAGAATAAAATATATATCCTGCTGAATTTAAGAGCAAGAAAATGGTGTTTGATTTTTGGGCATTCGCTTATTCACTTGGACTCTGTAGTGGACTAAAGTTAACAAATGGAGTCTTATTGTAAAGTGTTACCTATAAAATTCAGATCATCTGATGAAAAATGTTCTGGCATTTTAGTTTTATCTTGAACAAATCTGAGCACAGTTTGAGATCTCGTGCATCTCTTCTGGAAAGCCTCCGACTATTCAGTCTGGGTTATCTGACCAGCAAACATATTTCTGGTCATTTCCAGTGCGCCATGAAAAATGAAACATCCTTAAAATGACACACTCTTCTGCGCTGGAAGAGTCACATGGAACCGGTTCGAGCCGGTTTCCCTCTATCAGCAGTTTTGAACCAGATGCAACTTAATTTTCCAGTCGTAATGACGGCATCCACCGCATGCTCAGGAAACCGTCTGAAGCGCGAAAGGCCCCGAGAGGTTTAATGACGATTGATAAGTGTCAGAGTACAGAGCGGCCCGGTCCTGCTGCGTTTCCTCTGCAAACGAAGAAGAAATGAGGAGCCTTTGGCCATGCTGTGATGTAACTCACTGTTAGCTGCTCAGGTGGGCCGCAGATACTCGTTTGCAACCACAGATCTTGTCTTGTAAAAACTACGGACACCTGGTTCAAAATCTGCACATGTTTCAGTGTCTCTGAGGTTCGTACCTGTGGTTGGAAACTATTCCTGGACCGTCACAGGAACAAATGGTTGTGTGTAATTTACAAACGAAACAGAGGAAAAGTCATGGTCGGGTTGCTTAAGAGGATGATATAATGTGTGAGAGCTTCGGCAGTTCATGCAAAGGTCAAAAGGTCATGAACTGCACGAGAAGATTGGTATACTGATCTTTGAACAGGACCCGCTGGATTTATTTTAATATCATTAAATATATATTCTAAATGTTATTAATATTTCTTTTCTTTTTTTTTCATTTTAATTTTAGTTAATGTTTTAGTCATTTTAAAATGAAAGAAACCCAGCGTTATTTTAGTATCAATAATATATTAATAAAGTTTTTATTAATATTTTGATTTAAGTTTTTTTTCATTCATTAGTTTTAATAAATGAAGCTCTACTTTATTAATTTTTTAATTTTTTATTTTAGTTTTATTAAACTAAATTGAAATTCTAATTGTTAATATATATATATATATATATATATATATATATATATATATATATATATATATATATATTTTTTTTTTTTTATTTTTTTTTTTTTTTACTTAGCATTTATTTTTATTTCTAGTAATAAAAAATGTTGTTCTAGTGGTTTTATAAATAAAATATATTCATTATTTTTAGTACTAGTAGAAGTAAAGTTCTACTACTGGCCTCCAATGACATAATATTTAAAAAAACAAACCTCTTACCTTAAGTATAATCAACAGTTAAAGTGAATTAAACACGTAATATTGGAATGAGATCCATATGCATCAGTTGGTTCCAGCACATTCTCTGAACATTGATATGCTTCTGATGGAGATGTCTGTGCTGAAGTGTTTGAATGAAGAGACTGTCGGGGCTTGTTCTGTTGAAGCGTGCGATGTTTACTCAGCTGCTAGAGTTCACCGCCGCTGGAATGTCCAAATGCACTTGCTTCTGTATCTTTAGGTACCAGAGAAGAAACACAGGCGCTGACGGTCTGAAACATATCATACGGTCGCAATTAAACAATGAGACTCGTGAAGTTTTCAATGCATGCAATGTCCATTTACTTCATTTTACCCATTTTAGTTTAATACTGTAACATTTTCAAGAGAAACCAGATACCGAATTTAAAAAATTTATCTGAATTTATCAATTGAGAAATAGATGGACTATAAAAATAAGTGGCAGAGCAAATTATTACTTCAATATAAAAAACTGATCACCACTTATAAGCAACTACTTAATATTGTAGTACTTCATTTTCTGTAAAGTTGCTTTGCAATGATTTGTATTGTAAAAAGGGTTATACAAATAAACTTGAATTGAATTGAAATAAAAAAAGTGAAAAATAAATTAATTAAAAATAAATATAATAAATGCATTTAAAAAAAATAAAAAAAAATTAAATCAGAAAAGAGTGGCAAAACATCTTATTACTTCATGATAAAACATAAAAAATAAATGTTAAATAAATAAATTAAAAATTAAATAATTAATTGAAAATTAATCAATTAAAAAAGAGTGGCAGAGCAACTTGTTACTTCATGATAAAACATTTAAAATAAATACATTTTAAAAATGTATTCCTTTGTAATGATGTATGAATCATGCTGAATAAAAGCAGGAACATCCATTAAGAAAAAAGGAACAATAATGATATCATGTTAAATTTAATAGCAGTTATTATAGTGCAAAGATAAAATGACATTTCTATACTGGACACTCTATTTAGAATCTGCATATTAGGTTTAAATAACTTAAATTATGTTTTAAAGCACTGCATCGGACACTGAAAGCATTAGAAGTCAAAATATTTAATATAGAAATATACATGAATTGTATTCTCTGGCGACCTGCGAATCAGCCGTGATTTAAATGAAAGAGAGTCTGTTATCCACTAAATTTAACATCTTGTTGCCTTTCAAATGTGATCTATATAAGCACTCACATAAAAAACTAACATCTGCCAGAAAGTATCAGCGAGTGTTGAAAAGAACAAAACAGAGTTATGAAGGACTGAAAGCGATGTCTCTCTGCGTTACTGTTGACACAACCCACGCCACGACGCTAACTGTCACGCAACTACAGCGTTTGCTTCCGTGAATCACACAGAAAGCACCTTTCACGTCTCATTCTGACAATGAAAACACTTGAGGAGGCCGTGCTGGCGTGGTTTAGCCGTGATTAGGTGCTAACAGCTAATAAATGAGAACCACACTCGCTGCTCGAGTCCCAATTAGATCCTTATGGACTCGATCCGACGAGCCGAGGCCTTCAGCAGCGCTCTGTCATAACAGAGCTCACAATCACTCGTGAAAAGGTGTTCGTGCAATGCAACGAGGTTAACGTGACGCTCTGTTTGGAACAAATGCTGTATAGTTCTCTGCGTTTTAATAGAAAGCAGAAACTAATAAAAAATGTTTTGATACGCTGCAGGTGTTGATGCCTTTGTGCATGCATTATTCTGTGCATATTTGAACTCTGAAGTAACTTAATATAAGCTCTGATCAGGGTTAACTGAAACTACAATTAAAACCATAAAATACATTAATTTAAATAGAATAAACTACAAAAGTAACTAAAATTAAAATGATAACTTGA